>NW_018735905.1:0-31483 GCF_002204515.2 Aedes aegypti
AACACATTCGACATCACACGATCATGGTGAATCTACAACATAAATGTTGTCTCGATACGAGGGTGGGTGATTGTAAAATTACACTCTCAACAGATAGCACTGAAATCTTAGTAGCAGGGTCCTAGCGTGGACACTGGAGACGTAATGCCAAGAACAACAAAAAGAAGAACGGTTACTCTCAATATATTATAAGGTAATTGTTGAACTTGTGAAAATTAAGGGAGAATTGGTGCGTGGTAGTTAATATTTATTACTCGATAAGCGTCTCTACAAATGTTTGTGTTTCCTCGTTAACGAGTCGTCCATCAAGAGAAACTGCGATAATATATATGGATAAATAAGTTTCCACGTTAAATTTACGTCATTCATTCATCTGGCCAGTCTTGCGTCATTTTCAGCATCTATAAAGATTTCCCACTGTACGCTTTGGTTATAATGGGAAAACTTATTTATATGTTTGACTAGTCCTCACATGTGAAAGGCTGGAAAACTGCTTACTCTACAGCCTACAATAAACAAACAGGACACGTTCTAATTAATCATCCAACGGGAATGAAATATAGTGTTGAAATAGTTCAACTATGGTTTAATTGTTATATAACTTCAAAATTAAAGTTTTCTGAGCCGGTATTTTACAGGAAAGATTACATTATCGAAAAAAAGCGCTTTCCCAATCACGGGCACTGCTAAACGTTGAATGCTTCGGTCGTAACTTTCTGACAGAACTAAGGTTTAATGAAAATCCCTCCTCCAATCTGCTGGACAAATCAAATACTGTGGGTACTGCTTTATGACCATCAGTAAACTGATTGCGCTAAGCATAAAGCACCGAGCACAAAATTCGAATGATGGATAGTATTCGCTCTTGTGCCACTGCCGGATTCATTCGGTGCTCGTATTGAAGTTTCCTCCATCATAATGCCTCCGAACAGCGATGTCAGCGACAGCCCACAGCTCTCAGAAGCAACGCAGGATTGGCTTCAGGACAAAAGAGTCACCATAAAATTAATGCACCGTCATCTCGGCGGCAAAATGTGCGAACCCTGGCTTGGAGGAAGTTCCTGACCGTTAGAATAGCATCCGACAATACAGATCATGGATGAAGAAGGGAAAAAAGATGGAAAACACGATTTATCTTTTCGAAAAAAAAAGCCATTTTTCCTTCAAGGGCTGGTAGAAGTCGGATCAATGATTCAAAGCTAGCTACCCTACGCCACAATGGTCGGGCTTTATACTAAGAAACGACCATAACTATCAAAAAACTATTACGAGGTTTTCATATTTTCTTTTACTCTAAAATATATTGTATTTCTTATATTTTATTTTATTTGAGTTCTATGTCGTGAAATTGGTAAAAATAATAAAAAATATATACAAAATGTATACATTAGGAATTAATTAGGAATGGTGGACTTCGTAGCCTAGCATGATCTGTTTCAATGAGGACGTAACGCCAGGAAAAAGAAGAATAAGCGTCATTTGTTTTCAGTGAAAAGGTGAAAAACTCATGCTGCAACTTAAAACCAATATGGTGTCAACATCCAACCATTTAGTTTTAACATATGCTAACGATCAGTAACATAGAATTGGAATTCTAACGATGTGTGCCGCTGTTTTCAACGAAAATTGATCATATATTTTAACGTTACTTTTTATAATATTTTTTAACTAATATTTATCCACTCTTCACTCACATTTTGATCTAACTCGATAATTTTCGAGCGAAATTTGTGCCAAAAATCTACGTAGTATGTGATAATCGCCATCTGGAACAATAAAAACACCAAACAGCACATTGGGATGATATATTTCTTTGATTAAGGCGATAAAACAAGTTTTGACCAAACTTTATGGTGTTCCGACCATTGTGCTACGTACATAAGGCGAGCATATAAATTTTCAATCGAGGTAGATTGAATTCGGCCGGATGCCATTGTAATGGGATCAAATAATTTACATATCTTTTGATATCTTTGACGTGCAAAAGTATAAAATCTTCCAAATGTTCAATGAAATTTTTGGTTTTTCATTTGCAGATTAAGTTAAGTAGAACTTGTACTTCCTGAAAGCGCCACAAAAATTACTTCTTCATACATCGATATGCATGTGACTATTGAGTTCGCTTGATATCGATAGATCAAACACAAAACCAGTATTAATGTGGTATTGTGGTTGAATTTTCAAGGTAGCATGAAAATCAACTTTTACAACGATTCATTGCCTCGAAATCATGCAAGGAATACTGAGATACCTAGATGTGTCGACTGTGAATCACAGTCTTATAAATTGATACCCGTAGCGCTACTGCCCGAAATTTATCGAAGCTTTGTATGGACGATTGAGCCCAAAAAACAACTAAAATCGTAAAGTTAGATTTATGTTGGTCAATCTTCCAATAATTATGATTTCATAGTAATCTAGAAAGATTTGTTTTATTTGATTGAGTGAACTTCTTAATTTCAATGATTTTCTATGACAATTAGGCATCAAAATTAAACAACGGCAGACTTAAAAAGGTTGGGAAATTTCCCGACTTTTATTGTTAGTTCGGACAACTAAGCGAGTTTTTGTAACAACAAAATTTATTTTTTAGGCGTTTATTAATGTTTCTGAATGTGTTAACCACAAATTCAGCACTTCCGCAAATATTCAAAGTTTCGATGAAAATCTTGAAATATTCCTTATTTTGCATAACGGAGTCGAAATTTCAATTATAATCGAAGTGTTATGAGCCCAGATTTATTTCGACGAGTATAATCCCAACAGAACTATCACACTGTGAAAGTTTTAAATAATTCTTTTGGAAAAAATTAGAAATCTTGGAAAACCGAATAAAACTGTCCCATACGAAATGTATGGGAAAACTCTCACCGACAGAATATTTTTAACCTTTCAGCTACAATGTTCAGCCTAAATGCCTAAATTTTGTGAAATATATCCATGGTACATGAAGGTTACAATAATGGTAGAGATTTTGACACTTTGTGTATAAGACTCTTGAAAACTGTGTTCCGTTATCCACCATAATGTCGAAAGCATCAGTAGGCGAAGTAGAATGAAAACCACAAAACTGTCCATAAAAGCATAACTGTCCCATATTGATTTTCGAGCCACCACCTTTCTACCTCCCAATATCCATGTTTTAATGTATATTTTACTATGCATATACAAATTGACACACTTTGTTTGAAAATGTTGTGGAGAAATATAAAGTTGATGCAGTCCCATATTGAAAAATAAAGTCATAACAGTCTCTATATGAACTTTCAACCCAAATAAAAACAGCAAGATGAGAATTGCGTTCAGCTTTATATTTTTCCTTGATCTATAGAAGCAACATGAGTTATCTGTTGAATGAATATGGTATGTAGAAATGTGCTGGAAAATCATGAATATTTGTATGAGAAGACAAACTTCATACTTTGAGTGCCATTTTCTCAATTCCTATTTTTTCCATATGGGACAGTTATGCCTTTATGGGCAGAAAAATAGAGAACAAAACTGCGATTTCATTTGAACATTCGATCGATTCACTCTTAATTAATTAATTTTTCTAATTCC
Organism: Aedes aegypti; assembly: GCF_002204515.2. Lineage (NCBI taxonomy): Eukaryota > Metazoa > Arthropoda > Insecta > Diptera > Culicidae > Aedes > Aedes aegypti. The sequence goes on from NW_018735905.1 coordinate 3,562, forward strand.
AGTGATATTTCACCATAATCTCAACAGCTGAACGTTCAGTGAAAAATAATTTAACAATCTGTGAATTCGTTGAACAAACTTATGAACAAAAAAAACTCGAAAATGGTCCAACCAGGAATTGAACTTTAGACCAACCGATCAGAAAGTAGGCGTGTTACCACTACCGCAGCATTCACTGATTATTTGTGGTGTGCGAAAACTGAATCAAAAGAAGCTTATGGGGTCTATTTTATAAATCGAGCAGATTCAAGTGACTCGTCTGTAATCACTGTCGATCAAAGTAAGCAGGCATATTTCAGATGTCACCCGTCGACTGCCATAGTAATCCAGTCACATAGAGTGAGGGCTGTCGAAAAACTCGAGTGACAGAGCCGAGTCGAGCAACATTTTTGGTCGACAGTGACTCCAGTCGAGTCGTTTTGGTCGACTCGACTTATAAAATAGGGCCCTATGTCTGCCAGAGCGACTGTCAAATGTTGTCACAGAAGATTGGTAATAAAAATGCTGTCACTGAACTGTTCGTTAGTATTTTACAGGATGGCGGTAAATTTGTTTGTTTTCACGAATTTTATTGCTAAAATAATAGATTTCACAGAAAAAATCGTATATTTGTTGTATACAGTTCAAATTCGGTAATTTATTTCACAGTATACCGTGTTGCTTTCAAATTTCTGGACGCATCGAAAGCATCGCCTTTTAAATGGTATTTCCTGAAGCAAATTCTTTTTTTTTTTCGCTTGAGATCCTTAAGGGGACACGGGAGACCGTGTTATTTTCCCTATCTTTTGTCTCACTCTAACAATTATCATCAAAACTTTGCCGAAGCAAATCTCGAGTTTTAGTGAACCGATGAAGCTGAAAATTTAATCGATTGTGCACCACATATATAGAATATAGTGATAAATTTTTCACATTCATATATGGAGTGGTACTTGAGATCTGCTTCTTTAAATGGATAGGATGATTATGATGACGTCCCGTGCGGCCTTAATCATGACGTCTTTTACGTTCTCCACTTATAAAAAATGACAAAATAATCACTTCAGAATATTTAGGGCCAGTGTCCAGGATTCAAAGCGTCCGAGTAATTAGAAACAACACGGTACAGCGATTTGCTAAGTTTGACCCAACTAATCGATCAATTTTTTGGCGCAATCGGTTATTTTATTGCTTAAATTTATATTCTTGAAAATTCTTGATATGGCTTGGTTTGGTATAATTAAAAAAGTATTTTAAAGCAAAAAAAAATTATATATTTCAAAGCATTGGAACAAATTTTCAAAATTGTCGCGGAGCACCTGCTAAGGCTTCGCGGAGCACCAAGCGTTATCCTAGTGCACTGGCCGAAATCACCCATGGTCGATATCTCCAGTAAATTTACGTACGCATTGTGCAAGTCATGCGTCTATTCATCTGCGCCATTTATATATTACCTGATAAAAGCAGATTGGTCCATGTAATGGAAACAAACGTTGCATTTATTCGGGAACTATGCGATTTACAATAAGATAACGCTGTTCTTGTTTGCGGAGACTTCAACCAACCCCGATAAACATGGCTTCAACTGGAAGAGGAAACAGTTGTTTCTGAATCCCAGATCACTCCGTTTAGCTCGGCACTGATAGATGGAATGATTTTTTGAATATGCATCAGTGCAACTTGATCACGAATTAGTTCGGTCGTACTCTGAATTTCATTAGTCTGATAATCTTCACCTCACAGTTGATGAATCGGTCACACCCTAACTCTGTGTTGAGAATCCCCACCCACCGCTTGTAATTTCAATTCGTACTCCTGAATGCACTCCACTACGCAATACTACCTCAAATCACTTTACTCATATGCTGGGTTTATGAACAAAAGGCCGAAAACAAAACGTCGAAAGCACAAAAAGTCGAAAGACAAAAGGCCGACTTTAGTCTTTCGACCTTTTGTCTTCTTCTTCTTGGCATTAACGTCATCAATGGAACATACCCTGCTTCTCAGATTAGTGTTCTTATGAGCACTTCCACAGTTATTAACTGAGAGCTTTCTTTGCCAAAGTTGTCATTTTCGCATTCGTGTGGCAGGTACGATTATAGGTACTCTATGCCCAGGGAAGTCAAGGAAATTTCCATTACGAAAAGATCCTAGATCGACCGGGAATCGAACCCAGACACCTTCAGCATGGCTTTGCTTTGTAACCGTGGACTCTAACCACTCGGCTAAGGAAGGCCCCATTTTGTCCATAAACCGATTCTATATGCTGAACTACCATAGGATCGAATTCGATGTCTTACGATCATTTCATGAAGGATTTAACTAAGATACTTGGCTGAGTAAATAGGAAGTCGACGATATGACAACAGTTTTCTGCGACGAAAGCCTGTCCCTGCGTGGAGCACTCCATGCGTGATTTTCGTCGTAAAAAGAATGCATGTCAACGGAACCTGTGTCGCAATCGCACCTATGCCAATAAACGGGACTTCAATATCGCTAGCGAAGACTATAGCTAGCTCAACTCGGCTCTTTATCGCTCGTATGTGCAACGTGTTTAGCTTACGTAGTAATACAAAAACGTTCTGGAAGTTCGTTATTCGAAAAGGAAAAATGCTAACATACCCTCTAACGTATATCTTAAACATGCCTACGCAAACACGATAGCCACACACTTTTCAGCCGTTTTTGCTAATTGTCTATCAACGGAAGATGAGGTTAACGCTGCTATATCTGCTGTTCCAATGAAAATCGTCGGCCTGGATTGATTTTGTGTTACTCCTGAGATGGTTATCTCTGCACCTAAAAAGGTGAAAAACTCGTTTACTCCTGGATCCGATAAAATTTCTGCAATTCTCGCGAAACATTACTAAAGGACCTATGTACAAATGAGAGGCTCTCTTTGTTTACTTTCTCTTTGATCAATTACTGAGTCACATTAACCTCTTCTGTTGCGTTTTTGTATGAAACGCTAGTCAAGATAATTGCCTTTCGATCTGTAGTGAAAAACTTCCCAAAAGCTTTAGTATTACACTGTTATAATCGAAAGAGAGCGAGAGAGGAGAGAATCTCTCAATGATCATAGGTCCTTTAGTAATGTTTCGCGAGAATTGTCTACGTACTATGCTGCGATGCAGTTGTCCATCCACTGTGTCGGATTTTCAATAAGTCGTATGATCAGCAAGTTTTCGCTGGAATTTGGAAACAGCCTGTTAATGATGATCGTCACGGCGTCAGGAACTAGGGAGTAATTACGAGCTAGTCCGCTGGGTCCAAGTTGTTCGAGATTATTGTTAGAAATGTCCTGATCAATAAAACGATGAGCTACATTTCAACTGACCAGCATGGTTTCATGCCCGAGAGATCAGTAACGACTAATCTGCTTGAGTTTACAACCCTCTGCGCGTACCAAATGGAGAGCAAGGCACAAGTTGATGTTAACTACACAAGCCGCATTCAATCAAATTGACTATGAGATCCTTCTTCGCAAACTCCAGAAATTGGCAGACGCGCGATGATCGACGGGGATGAGTTCGAGGTGGTGGACGAACTTGTGTACCTCGGATTGATAACGTCGGATAACAACTGCAGCAGAGAAATACGAAGACGTATCATTACTGGAAGTCGTGCTTACTACGGACTCAACAAGACTTTGCAGTCTGGTAAACTTCACTTCCGTACCAAGTGTACCATGCACAAGACGCTGATAAGAGCGGTAGTCCTCTACGAGCATAAGACGTGAACAATGCTCGAAGAGGATCTGCAAGCGCTAGGAGTTTTGAACGATGTGTGCTTAGGACGATCTTTGGCGGAGTATGTGAAAACGGCGTATGGAGAAGAAGAATGAACAACGAGCTTGCGTAACTCTACGGTGAACCAGTATCCAGAAAGTCGCCAAAGCTGAAAGGGTACGATGGGTGGGACACGTTGTGAGAATGCCGGACAACCATCCAGCAAAAATGGTATTCACCTCGAATACAGCCGGTACAAGACGAAGGGGAGCGCAACGAGCTAGGTGGTTTGACCAAGTGGAGTGTGGGACGATCGAGAAACTAGTTAGCTAGGTTAGCAGCTATGGATCGAGTTAGTTGGCGTAGCATTGTGGCGCAGGTCATGTCTTGAAGGACGTAGCGACATCAAAAGTAAATAAGCAAATATCTACGTCTCAGTTCGAACAATTGAGGACTTGCATCACTTGTAAGCACACTTGAGCCGATTTGTAAATTGGTGTCGAAGAAATCGATTCTTATCGTCAATTCGATGGTAAAGGTATACTATTGAACAGAGTAGATCAAGTATGTGACCTTGGTGTTCAGTTAGATACTGAGCTGATATTCATACCATGACGGAAATCATTAAAAAGGAAATCGTCAGCTTAGGTTCATATATAAAATTGCGCCAAACTTCACGGATCCTTACTATCTAAAGTCCTTGTATTGTGCCCTTGTCTGTTCATTCTTAGAAACTGCTTCGGTTGTTTGGACCCCTCACACAACTCACTTGGAGCTTGAGAATTGAGAACTTTTAATATAATTTAGTTACATACAAAGAATAGCACACTTTGAAGAAGGCATACATGCCAGTCTTCCGTTACACGAAAAGCCGAAAGCCCTACCCAAATTTGGAGTTTAGCGGTCATTTGTACAAATTTTCCAAGTATTAATGGATATGATAAGCCCACATTATAGGGAGGGGTGTGATAATCAAATAATAAAATGGTTTTTGTTCCCATACTAAAATAATCTCAACTAAAAAAAACTAACACGCTACTTTCAGAATGTAAATATTTATTGTCATGTATTAAAATGTATCATTGCATGTACCATACACTGTATGGCAAAATTGTCCTCACTTTGCTCACTAATCTTAAAGGCTGCCACCAAAATCAGGGTACGTAGATGCAAGTACATCGTCAAGCATCCACGAAGTAGTATTAGTGGGTCCACCGCCACTATGACCAAAGGATTCTAAAGGTGGCTGGCCATTTTCAATCCGCGTTATGTGTCGTTCATCGTCTTTTCCAAGTGATCCGCCCATCATCGAAGGTTCGCCAACTACCATCACATCCGTTTGATCGGCCGCCGCCGGTAAAGTGCTTGCCACTTCTCGTGTTCGTTTCTTCCTCGGGTTGGCAGGTGCACTTTTTTCTGCGGCAGTTTTCCGTTTCTTGCGTTCTTTGGGCGCAGGACGTCCAGTAACTCGCGGAATTGGAGGTATAATTGGCTCTTCCGCCCCTTGCCAGTTTTGTACTAGCATTTTCTTTAGGCACTCTTGTGGGTTGATTCCTGATGATTTTTGCATCGTCATCAAATGTTGCATCGGTTGTAGTATGCAACACATCCTCAGGAAGTTCAATGTAGTTGCTGGGAATCCTTGCCGGGTGATGTTCATACTCCACTGTTGAATCAATCCCGGGCTAGGTTGTTGAGCTTGAATTGACAAAACCGTGCGAGGAATTTGTTCTTGCCATCTATAAGCTGTGTAATGCCATGTTTTTATTCGCATCATTTCGTCGGGTACAAACTCCAGTACCATTTTACCTTCGCTTATCACCTTAGTGTAAATTGGATTTATATAGATTGTTTCCATTGCACATTGCTCGCTGTCAACGAATAAGGAAGTGTTTTGAAGCCACTCTCTTGAATGTCGTAGATTAAAATACAACTCAACTACTCCACCATCGAAAAAGCTTTTGAAAAATTTAGGTATCAGGACACGTTTGATGTTGAAATGCTTTGTACCATCTTCTTGTCTCAGTGTCAACGATAAGGTTGCGCTGTCATCGAAGAATTCGCAAACGAAGTAATCCCACCATGTGCCTTCATTCTGGGGATGTCGTTCCTGAAGCCTTCTGTTCAGTTCAAATATTTTGTATGAGGGGCTTTTAGATGGCGGGTAATTCGGAATGCTGCCATGGCTCCGAGTTGGCAACCCCATTGTTGTTGGTAGCGTTGGATGAACTTCCTCGATTATGGGTCGCACATCAGGTCTTGGCTGCATAAGCACTGTTGGAGATCGTTTTGTCGACGGAGTTTTTCTTTTGTTCATTTGAGTAGTTACACTATTCACAGGAGATGGGATTTGTGACACGATCATTGCTTGAGGTTGAGTTGTCGCTCCTGCAGTACTGTAGGATATCTGTTGTACTCCAACTGGAGACATCATAGGGGAATCCTGACCGCCAGCCACCGAAGGTGATCTTATATAAGCCATTGATGGTGGATGTTGAGTACTGACCTGAGGGCTTACCATTGCTAACTGATGAGGTGATGATGTTTGAAACCCTATAGATGAATTGGTGCTGGCTGGTCGGCTGTGTTGAGGTGATGGGACTGGTAATCCTACCATAGGACTGTCCCTTGGACTTGTAATGCAATTTGCAGGTGAACATTGCATAGTTGTATTATTTGCAGGAGCTGTACCAGGCGTGCTTGCTCCTGACGGCACCGGAGACGGGACGTAATGGGTTGTAGCTATATTCGATGTTTCCTGTCCAGTGAGTCCAGGAATTATGAAGTCTTCGATATTCATACTTTCGTATGGAATGTAGTTGTTGGTACTTTCAGTTGCACTAATATCTGCACTATCTTCACTTCTAAAAATCATTTCGCGGTAAACTAGCGGTGGTGCGAGAGCACAAAAATATATAACTTTTATAAAATTAACATCAGTACAAAGATTTATAACCGGTGGGTACTGACCTTTAACCAATCCTTAACGTTTCTACCTATGTCTACCTCTACTGAACATAGCGTTAGGTAAACTTGTTGTGAATGAAGAAAGTTTGAAAAATAACAATGAAAATGAAATTTGTTTTAATGTAACTGCCAAAACATCATCGAATGCGATGGATGGTTTATTTAACATTCATAAATATTCTTCATTTGAATGCAGGGAAATGCTTGAAAAACGTTTGGAGAAGTGCGTCGATGCACTTTTTGGCGAAAGAAGAAACAGTTATTTGAAATGATAGCAACTGTAACAGCAACGTTACATAGTGCCCCATCTGGTGGCTGTGCGAATCGACGTGACCTAGCTCTTTTCTGATCAAGTCAACTTGAATATTAATTTCCGCAGAAAGGTAATTTTTTTTTTTGCAATTTCTCATCGTAATAGGCTGATTTTCATCACGCCAATCTGTCATGAAACAGCATACTTTCATGCACTGAAATATGCAGTGCGGTAATTGTCATTACGTAACTAAAATCAGTGCTGTAATGATTCATTACGCAACGCTTTTTCATTACCGAACTGTTATGAGTTGCGTAATGAATCATTACACAATAATATTTCAAAAATTGTAAAATAGTGGTGAATGCATTTCGACATAGTTTCTGATACCCTCAAGTGATCTTCTACAAAATTGCAACAAATGTTGTACGTAACTCGTTGCAGAACTCGATTTTTACAGCACTCGTCGTAATTATCCTATTCGGCAAGCTTCGTAGGATAAATTTACGACTCATGCTGTAAACATCATCATTCTGCAACTTGTTCCGTGAACTACTATTTTGCAATTTCCCATCGTAATAGGCTGTTTTTCCTCACGCCATTCTATCATGAGATGGCCTGTTTTCCTGCATTGAAGTATGCAGTGCCATTTTCAGTTGCGTAATGGTTTATTACGCAACGCTTTCATATCGCAACTGTTTCGAGTGACGTAATGAATCATTACACATCAATTTTCAAAACATGCAACATAATGATGAACGCACTCTGATATGATTTCCGACACAAGCAAGTGGTCTTCTACAACTGATTTCAGTTGCGTAATAACCAGGGATTGAATCCTGAGAAAATTGAGAGAATCTCTCACGTATCGCTCTCTGTAACTATCATAACATGCTGCACATTATGAGAGACTGTTTATCGTATACTGCTACAAGTTTGATCAGATTGGGGGGATAGTAGTGCATGATAAAACCCCTCTAAACATGCTCGAAGCCTGGGGGACACTGTTGTTATTGGAAGTTCGTGGATTGTTTATCGTGCCAGTAAAGAAAAACACCTATCCCCAACGGTAAACAAGCGAGAAAAATGGATTTTATCATCGCTCTCTCGTTGGGGCTCTCGCTCGCTGCTTTCATTTATCAGACATGTTACACCTTGCGATACAATGACGATCGTGGACCGCAACAGATGGGATGTTTTTCTTTGCTTGCTTTGATCGTGCTTCATTCTCAAATGAGAGCGAATTCTGCAACGCCTGGTAATAACTATTACCACACTGCATAAAACAGTACAGGAAAGTAGGCCGTTTCACGACAGATTGGCGTGACGAAAAACATCCTATTACGTTGAGAAATTGCAAAAAGACTATACGGCACATCTCAATTAAGTGCAAAAAATTAAACCGATTCATGGCAGATTGACATAATGAAAAGCAGCTTAAACATTAAGCTAATTTTTATCGGGATGAGTGAATTTCATTGTTACTTCGTTAAAATGTTACAGATTTCGTTGAGTTTTTAATGAAAACTGTAGAAATGTAATTTATTTTACCTGTTGAGATTTCACAGGAATCCGTAAGTGTGTATTACGATGAGAAAGTTCAGTGTAACCGACAAAACACGAAGAACTCAATTGAAGACTTTTCCAACCTTATTTAAAGAAAAACTATGTCTTAAACATAAATATATACTACGATTTTAGCTTTTTTGCAATAATGTCGAAAATGAGAACAAATAGCGCTTCAATCAATTCGAGAAGAATACGATAAGAGCACAATATGACTCTAATTCCATAGGAGGCAACTCTACAAAAGAGAAGGTAAAACATAACTGTCTATATTCTTAAACATCCACCAGGTATGTAAATTCTTTTAAACAACTTATTTTACTGAGAAAATTTCATTAGATGAAAAAAAAATCCTACTAGAAGCATTCCCATGCGAAGACTGAAACTAATTTTCTAACCCCCAGAGCACGGGCACATAATCAGTTAAACGAAATCTCCATTCATGGTAGGTAAAACTAGTTAAAAGTACAAATAGACGTGAAATTGCTATCTTTCCGTCAGCTTGTCGTACACGGGAATCACATTGTGCCAGCAGTTTCTCTGGAATGCCGTACAGCTTCATCGCGCTTCGTGCCTACAAGGATTGGCGTAGCTACCGAGAAAATGCACACTACAAAAAATGGTCAGGACTAAAACTGACTGTCTGATATAGACTGATACTTGAAAATAATCTTAAAAAATCGATTTTTTCTATTGTGGCATTCAGCACTCAAATTCTATGGAAAATTTATTTATTAATCACCTAGTGTAAAAAGTTTCATTGTTTTCATTGGCCACTTTTTCGCGTGCTCTTCCATTATTACAAACCACGCGTTTTCTGGAGAGCATCATTTCTTGTGGGCCAGCCATCAATGTAGATGTGGGAGACGGGTCCGGAGACATTGAATTTTAGTCTTCAGCCCCACGATACTTAATAAATTTTGCTGCTCTTTTAATTTCTCGAATTAGGTTGAACGGTCAAGAAGCTCAACCATCGACAGTGAGCAACCGAAGTAATTACAGTCGAGTTATGAAGCAGAGTTGAAAATGCAATAAGCTTTTCACGTTTATTAATGCAAGTCTGTTAGAAATACCACAACATTTTAATACGTACACTTCAATTTCAAGGGAATCATTGAAACCTTGAAAAAGCTTTTACAGTTGCTATCTGTCTTCCACTAAAAATCGAACGTTAGTTGAATGTTCGATTTATTTACTGGTAGAATAAATTGTTATAGTATAGGATGAATGTAGTTTCATTCAATGTTGTTCGTCTGGCATGGTATAAACTCAGACAGGCTTAAATCAGTGCATATAGTTCTTACTTAGCTGATGTGACGAAAAAAAACATTTTGTAATTGCAAAATCCATTGCAAAGGCAATTTTCCATTTCATTTAAAATGTGGTCAAGTCCAGGTGTTTTTGTCTTCTATATACCATTTCCATTGGCTTTTTTAGATTAAGACCGTTATTATTGAGTAGAAAAAATGAAACATCCATTTTCTTTCGAAGCAAAATGATGCGATGTTCTTCATCAAAAGGGTCAGAAGCCTTGACAGTAAACTTTCTGATTTCCCGATAATCATGGAAACCAAATCAGTTTTTCAACTCGACATGTCGTAATGTCGTTTGCCTAGGATGATCAATCATCATCACTGCAGAGATGACTTTACTCAGCAATGCTTCCAAGCTCATTGTCGCATTTGTCTGCCAACAGCTACCAAGGCCATGTTAACCGTCTCAATCATTGTAAAGTGACAAACGTCTCCCAAATCTAATATCTCTTCGCGGCAGTCAGTTAGCCAATTCAACCACCAGCCAGCGTGGTACCGAACAAGGACCAATTCGTGTTTGGAAAATGGTGCATTCTGCTTTCGTTTGTTGGATGAGATCCAAGATAAATTGCTCCCCGGAGGTTTGCGAAAACGAAACGATCCACCCACCGGCAGTCATCAGATTCGTATGTACCCACTGGAGTGGATCATCTTTCATAATAAATCAGATGAAAGAAATTTGACGTGTTTTGTTTTATCGCCCTGAATCTAATTGGATAAAAATGTCGATAACATTTTGAAGTATAACGATTTTTCCACAGCTATCGATACTGTACTCTAGGGATTGAAAAATGCATATAAATGAATACCTAACATACTTGATAACATCCATGAAATACAAATTAAAAATCCATTTCATCAATCACTGACGAGGCAAGATAGACGAGAAATCTGAACCTTACTTCACCAAGATTGAAAACATCGTCTTAGAATCATATGTGCATAGATACAACTGCAAAAAGCTACTCTTCCTTGCACTGGATTGTAGAATGCCACTTCGCTTGATTGATCTTCGATTACTTTGACACATGCAAGTGGAAAACAGTTCATGTTAAGTAATGGATAGCGTGAGATTTATTGCTATCGAAATAAAGCTTTATCTGTACATCGATCAAATAGTAACAAATGAAAGATTTTGTTTTTGCGACATACAATTTTCCGGTTACAAATGTGGTTGAAATTGAAACATTTTTCTTTCTGTCTATCAATTTCAGTGAATTAGGGTCAAAAATATAAGAGACTTTTTTCATCTGATAGGAGTTGCCTTTTTTGCTAACAAATTTTTGAGTACCGTACCAGAATGATGAACGGAATTATTTCTCGTACCTGTAATTCTGTATGGCTGTATCTCAAACCATTTCCCTTCTTCGATTAACGATCGCACTATTGACAATCATACCCATTACTGGGTATACGGGGAGATGCTCCGTTACCGGACATAAAAATGGTAGTCTATTCATATTGTGTTTATGTATGGTGCAGAATTCATTCACACTCTCAAATTACGATTGTATTCGATCATACTTGCGTAATCCAAATATTTATTTTTACAATTGAAACCATATTGTATTAGATTCAAAGGCGATATGTCAATTTTTTATCTGTTTAAAATCATCTCTATCGTTTATAAAAAGCGAGCATAATACAAGAATGAGTTCATTCTTCATAAAAGCATTTTTTCTTCTTATTCTACATTCTGTTTAAAAAACATAAATTTCACCGTAATCCGTAATTTTTTTTAAGTGTGTAGGATGATTTGGTAAAACTTAATTAACCTTCCGTCAGTCGCTCAAAAAAAAGTTACACCAGCGGTCGCATCGTGTACTGAGTACACGCGGAGCAATTTTGATTGTAAATATAAAACTAGGCAAGATAGAATATTGATGTCTTCGGCAAATTTCTTCAGTCCAACGGTACCAATTGGTTAGTGGACAAATAAAATATTGGAACCATCCTCACCTTCTTGTGGCCATCGGATTGTGCCCCGGGGGAACCGATGAAGTGGACATTTCGCAATTCAACATCTCGAACGCAAATATCTCAGGATCTATATATTTTAGCAAGATGGTGTCTTCGGCAAAGTCGTTCAGTAGGTCAAGGACTAACATGTAATAGGCCGCTTGTTTCAAAATTCTGCCACCAGTTGGCGCTAGTGAGCATGTAATTTTTAAAACACAGATATCTCAGGATCCTGATTACCTAGAAAGACGCGGTCTTCGACAAAGTTGTTTAGTAGGTCATGGAATATGCCATCTAACTTGAAGTGAGTATACAATATTTCAATCATGAATATCTCAGGATTCCGATTTTTTAGAAAGATGGTGTTTTCGGCAAAGTTGTTCAGTAGTTCAAGGACTAATATGTATTGATTACAGGTAAAGGCTTAGCGTGTGATAGGCCACTTAACTAGAAATTCTACCACCTGGGCGCTAGTGAGCATGCTGTATGTTGATCGCGGCTATCTCAGGATAGCGATATTATAGCAAGATGGTGTTTTCGGCAAAGTTGTTTAGTAGATCAAGGACTAAACATAAGATGTGCCGTTTGATTAGCAAGCCCCGTTGTAAATGAAGCCTAACCTTTACTATTTTACGTATTATAAAAACGTATACCGGGAGACGACTGCCAATGAACCTTTTTAAGCTTAGCAAGTGGTGGAATTCTCCTTGGAGGCATTTCCACAATGCTGCAGAACTTTTTCTATGGGAGGAGCATATTGCCCGGTTTGTTTTGAAACGTAAATATTTGGACTGTTTACAGAATACGTCTTGTACTTGTTTGAGAAGATAGGGAGGAGGATCCTATTCTTGGCATTTTTAATTCACTTCGGCAGTGTTTTTTTTAAAGCTTAAGAGCTTATATTTGGCCACAATTTGTGTCGTATTGAAGTGTATCTTATTGCAAAATTTCAGTTTCAGTTGAATCATGGAAGTGCCAAAGCTACTCTGCACCCTACCAGCCAAGAAAAAGTTGTATGTTGAACATTTCCACAGCTGTTAGAATTTTGTTTCTCTCTCTCCTATCCATGGAGAACTTTTCCTGTACCCATCACCACGCGCAGCAGTTGCTTTAACGTACCATCACTTTCATTAAGTATATGTGGTATTATGGACAGCGTGCACGCATCGCGGTTGTTTTTAGCAATTTTCTAGGTTCGAATCCCGTCGCCGGCACAAGTTTTTGTTTATCCATATAGTGATAATTCTCGGGAGCAGTGGGTGAGCGAAAATATGATGGAGTGATAAAGAAATTACCCCCAGAGTGGAATGATTTTCGGTTTTCCTCCATCGTAACTCTAGGGAAAATAAGTGTGAGCGAAAAAAGATGCTCACGTGAGAAAGCGGAAAAGCATTCAACGTGCGAAAAATTGAAGATTTCTCATCATGGATATGATAATTCAGAACCCTGGAAGGGACCTTCGACTCATGGTAATATCGCGTTATGTACAGTAATACCTTGGAAAGCTGTTGTTGGGGATAATTACAGTAAACATGAAATTTGAATTTTAGTATGGTTATATAAGTCGATATCGAGTAGCGAAAAATTGACTCATGGAGGATTCACAATATACCAGTGCAGCGAAAATACAATATTTTTTGTGTTGGTATAAACGAAGTAAGTCAAAATTAAACGATACTACGATAGTACTGGTGCTCTCATTATTATAATAAACAATACCGGCGCCGGCTGCGTCCGAATGCAGGTCAATTTGGGAATGGGAGGGAAATGTTGACGTGTTACTTGCTTTACAGAAGCCGAGGAGTCCTCTGCACTTCCACAAAAAAAACACTGGGAGTTTGGATATGAGAAAGGATTCGTTTTGGTAAACGATAAATATATTATTCGAAACGAATACGTGAGCATATACACGGATGACCGACACTGATAGTGCGGTTACTACGCAAACCGGAAACGATACTGATTTCGTTGCACGCTAGAGAGGAGCATACAACAGGTTGAGCGTATCAAACACTATTGACCGGTTTTTTTTTTCGTTTTTCACCGGCGCATTTCGTTTTTTCTTCCGCGTAACGCGAACCGGACACAATTGATCCGGATTCCGTCGCTCGCCCACATGCATGCAACAGATTCAACGGGTCCAACACAACTGACTGTATTCATCAGAAGTTCGTTTAATAGGCTAGATTTAAAAATAAGATTGGTCAATTTGAACCTAAAAAAAAATTTGAAATTTTTCATACAAAAAGCGTTAAGCAGGGGGGAGGGGTTCAAAAATTTCTAATTTTAGCATCACAGCGAAATATTTTAACATTTGGCAAAACGTGCTTTGATAGCCCAAATGATCAGCATCATAGGATGTTCAGAAAATAAAATTCTCACTGGCGCCGAGTTACATAATTCCAAATATAATTGCCAATAACATGTCAGCACTTTGCTTACTAAATAACTTTGACGAAGTCGTCAAGTTTTAAATAGTCTGGAACTCGAGATTCTTTATTAGAAAAAAATGAATCTGGACCTTTAGCGTAGCCTGATGGAAGTATTTGAAATCTTGCACCCCACTGCATTTTAAATTGAATGTTGAAGAATTTTGAGTACTTTACCCCTCACACGTTGGCCCATGATATACAGACCAACTTCATCCAAGACACCATCTTTTTAATCTAATTTTATTTTCCCAATCAAGATCCTGAAAAACCTGCTTTCGAAAAAAAATGCATAGTCACTAGCACCGTGCTGTGGAAGAATTCCGAATCAAACTGCACATCACATGTTTAGTCCTTGATCTACCAAACAGCTTTTCTGAAGACACCATCTTGCTAAAATATCGCTATCCTGAGATCGCCGCGATCAAAATACAGCATGCTCATTAGCGCCATCTGGAAATAGAATTTCAGGTTAGGTGGCTTATCACATGACCTATCACCGACTCAATACTTTTGTTGAAGACGTCAACTTTCTAGGTAATCGGGATCCTGAGATATCCGTGTTCGAATAATGTCAAGCTCACAAGCTCCATCTGGTGTAAGAATTCCAAATTGAATAGATCATCACATATTAGTCCTTGAACTACTGAACAACTTTGCCGAAAACACCATCTTTCTAAAAAATCAGGATCCTGAGATATTCGTGATTGAAATATTGTATACTCACTAGCGCCATCTGGTTGCAAAATTTCAAGTTAGATGGCATATAATATGTTAGTCCATGACCTACTAAACAACTTTGTCGAAGACCGCGTCTTTCTAGGTAATCAGGATCCTGAGATATCTGTGTTTGAAAAATTACATGCTCACTAGTGCCAACTGGTGGCAAAATTTTGAACCAAGCGGCCTATTGCATGTTAGTCCTTGACCTACTGAACGACTTTGCCGAATACACCATCTTGCTAAAATATATAGATCCTGAGATATTTGCGTTCGAGATGTTGCATTGCGAAATGTCCACTTCATCGATTCCCCCGGGGCACAATCCTATGGCCACTGGAAGGTGAGGATGTTTTCAAAGTTTTATTTGTCCACTAACCAATTGGTACCGTTGAACTGGAGAAATTTGCCGAAGACATCAATATTCTAACTTGCCTAGTTTTAGATTTATAACCAAAATGCTCTGCGTGTACCGTTTTGACTCATATTCCGAACACTTAAGGCCAACAGTGACTTCAAATGCATCTGATTGGCAAAAAATAGCTGATATTCATGTAAATTTTAATTTCCTCACAAAGCCTAACTGTTAGCTGTTGGATGTACCGATAATAATGTTGATTTAATTAGTTTTTGTATTGTTTTTACACAAAAGAATGGAACAACATTTTGATTCAAATGCCGAACACTGTGTTAATGCTGTCTCATATTCCGAACACCTTGATTCAAATTCCGAACAGCACGAATAAATCGTATTCAAATGAATAATTTCGCAAACAAATTTATCTGAGCTTGTTCTACTGGTCTCAAACTAGAGAATCATCACTACTACGGCGATATAAATTATATTGGAGACGGTTAAATTAAATTGCAATTGACTGCCATGTCCTTGTTATTTGGTGACATATTTCAACGAAACATTTCAACCAAATCGCCATACAAAAACAGAGTGTTCGGAATATGAGTCTGTTCGGAATTTGAGACAAAACGGTACTCAGTACACGATGCGACCGCTCGTGCGGCCTGGTAAAAAAAGTTACACAAGCGGTCGCACTGGTGTACTGAGTACACGCCTAAAATCTTAGGTTAAAAACACGATGTTTTCGAATACTTTTTGTTGATTTTTTCGAAAAATTTCTTCTCTACAAGCAAGAAGAAGAGTAGATCTTGGAATAGGACGAACACCCGGATCAATTTGAAGAGATTCTCAACTTTTTTTTCGACTTTTCGCAAAGTGCGTGTACTCAGTACACTAGGGCGACCGACGGTGGGTTAAGTTATTCTTTACATTTTGTTAACAACAAACTACATTTTATTTGCCATAACATTTCAGATTTTTACAGGTGAATTCAATTCATATTCTCATAAGATAAAAAAACGCTTTTTAATAAACTTCCCCTAAGTATGTACATGTACGTTACACATCATGTACAGTATGGCCCATTAAAAAAAAATGCGAGAATAAGCATATGATGTGTTATGGTAGTATTTATATACAAAATGTGAACGAAACATGAATGTTATTCGTTATTTGTATTGTTTAATCTATTTAGACTCAGTTTTTCGCTTTGGACATGATTTTTATTTGTTATTTTCACCTTACTAGAGAGGAATTGGAAGCATACCCCCAAATTTTATGATGTGGTCGTTGAGTTCAATATCTTTGTGATGAAAGGATCTAAAACATCAACGATGGCGTGAAATGCTTCACAGGCCTTGTCGCCAGCATTCGCCCATATCAAATGATAGAAATGGTTCATATCTGGATCATTGGAGACATAAACATATTTTCAAAACAACGGCTCATTTTTGAGAGCCGTGGTTGAACCTTCATATAAGTGTGATAAGCGGATCTGTTTTGCTGAAAATCTATGAGTTAATATTGATATAAGTTGTCTCTAACCAAAAGAACAAAATTCGTCCTCAAAAAAATGTTATAGACCACCGTATTTATTTTTTAATCAACTCTAACAAAAATTAAAGGCATGTCAAACCTATAAGACGCAAAAGCCTTCAAAACTATGACCCTGGCAAAATATTTTATTGTGACCATGAAAAATATGTTCTCATAGAACTCACCCATCGTCCAATACCAAATAAACTAAAATTTTCATCAATAAAGTGTGATTTTCGAAGGTGGAAAGTTTTTCACCAGAGTATACATCAGACGCTGTTAGTTATGAGTTAATGTTGATATAAGTTGTCTCTAACCAAAAGAACAAAATTCGTTCTAAAAAAAATTTTATAGACCACCGTATTTATTTTTTACTAGTGGTCCCGGCAAACTTCGTCTTGCCATCAAGTACCCGAGCAAAGCTTGAGATCAAATTGAAAACTAATTTTGATGTTGTGCTGTCGCGGGTTTTGATAACTCAGTTTGTTGTCATTTTGGTCGTTTTAACGGTTAAAATATCAAAACTGAGAGCAGAAAAATGTTCCCATGAAATCAAATTGAAAACTCTTTTTGCTGTCAGTGAAAGCAAATTGAAAACAGTTTCTGCTGTCATTGAAAGCAAATTGAGAACTCGCTGAGATATACATATTTTCGATTGATATTGAAACATGGCTGCGACTAGATAAATGCTTTATTTTTATATTCTCGTAGTATTTAAACATGTAGCACGAATAAATTTATAATTGAATAAAAAGAAAATATAAGTAAAAATTCAAAATGATAGCAGAAAGAAAACAAAATATGATATCGAATATTTCATTGATAAATTGATATCAAATTATGATATCAACTTGATGCTGAAAACAGTATATGTTTTCAACTTGCTTTCATTTTGATGTTGGACTTTGCTCGGGTAGGCTGTTGAAAAACGTCATGGAAAGACCCGTGCAAAATGGAAGTTCCGTTCATTCCTGTTTTTTTCAATTTTCCCGTTAAATATCCTTTGCTTTTTATATACACAAACACGGAACACTTCAGGAACATAACTATGGAAGAATTTTCCAAATCCGATAGCCCATTCTCAAGCCATTTCGTGACATACAAACACCATTCCATTTTTATTTATATAGATAGATTAAACTTTAATAAAAAATAAAGGCATGTCAAACCTATAAGACGCAAATACCTTCAAAACTATGACCCTGGCAAAATATTTTATTGTGACTATGAAAAACACGTTCTCAAAGAACTCACCCATCGCCCAATACTAAACAAACTAAAATTTTCATCAATAAAGTGTGATTTTCGAAGGTGGAAAATTTATAACCAGAGTATACGACAATCAGACGCTGTTAGTTATGAGTTAATATTGATATAAGTTGTCTCTAACCAAAGAACAAAATTCGTCCTCAAAAGAATGTTATAGACCACTATTTATTTTTTATTAAACTCTAACAAAAATTAAAGGCATGTCAAACCTATAAGACGCAAATGCCTTCAAAACTATGACCCTGGTAAAATGTTTTATTGTGACCATGAAAACACGTTCACCCATCGTCCAATACCAAACAAACTAAAATTTGGATCAATAAAGTGTGATTTTCGAAGGTGGAAAGTTTATCACCAGAGTATACGACAATCAGATACTGCGAGCGGACAAAAGCTTTGAATTTCTTTGCTTTATTACATTATTTAGGACAGTAAGAAAAATATGAAAAAAAATGTTCTAGGTAGCGATGTTATGTCAGAATATACTACAATAATCAGAAATTACATTCACACACAACGCTTGTGGATGCTATATTCACGTTCAAACCATTTTCGCATTTTTTTATGGGCTATGGGTATGTAATTCGACACTTTCTAAAAAACTGCTTCTAAGCTTTCTTAATTAATTTATTAATATCATTACAACACTACATATTTTTGTATATCAAAATGTTCTGTGTTTGACAGCACTAACATCCTGATCTAGTAAAACTGAATTGAGCTATTATTAAAGTGTTGTTAACAACATATTACAGAAAACTTCCATTTTTGCAAGTATTTGTGAGGAAAAAATATCCCAATTTTTTGCAAGCTACTATAGATGACACACAGGCTTCGTACTTTGGCGAAGAGGTCTGTGTCATCCGCAAACAACCAAAATTGACATCACTAAGATAACTCAGGTAAGTCGAATGAAAATATTGTACAATATTGGTCCCGGAGTTGAGGTTCAAAGGCCGGTTCTTCAACTTCAGCATAATAAACGTGCACAGCCCTCACTCCGGAAGCACTGATGATGATTTTTACCATCATAGGAGATCTAAACGCTCAGGTTGGCCAGGAGGAGGAGTTCAGACCGACTTTTGAAAAGTTCAGCGCCCACCGGCTGACGAACGAAGTTGCTTACGACTAATTGATTTAGCCGCCTCCAAGAATATGGCTATTCGTAGGACCTACTTCCAGCCTTCTATACCGATACACCTGGTGATCACCTCAGCAGACAGAATCACAAATCGACCACGTTCTGATTGATGGACGGCACTTCTCCTACATTATCGACGTCAGGACCTATCGTGGCGCTAACATCGACTCTGACCACTATCTAGTGATGGTTAAACTGCGCCCAAAACTCTCCTTCGTTAACAACGTACGGTACCGACGGCCACCCCGGTACGACCTAGAGCAGCTCAAGCAACCGGATGTCGCAGTGTCATACGCGCAGCACCTCGAGGCTGCATTACCGGCAGAGGGTGAGCTGGATCAAGCCCCTCTTGAGGACTGCTGGAGAACAGTGAAGGCAGCCATCAACAATGCAGCTGAGAGCAATATGGACTAGCTGTTGTAATACCAGGAAGAAAGCTCTGCAGAGAATTCAAATAAAATTTAGAAAATGATTCTGAAGCTTCCTCCCTGGTATAGTACCTATGAATTACATAGAATATCCAATGTTGAACCATTGGAACAAATGTCATTAATAATTTCAGGCAAAAATCGTTGCAATTTTCTATTGCCACGATTAATGCGTAATATGTTTAGGTTAAGTACCATGCCCACACAGTTACGGATCACCCACAGTGACGGATCACTTTGGCGTTCAACATCGGATAACTCGCTCAAAACATAAACGTTGACGTAAAACATATTTTTCCCATGTTATACTATTTGTCTTCTAGCATTTGTAAAGTTAAGCATAACATTCAACCGCTTAATAACGGTGTATTTGACAAATGTTTAGTTGGTACCACACAGCTATCATTATATGATCGTTTTCTGTAAGAAATGCCGTCAGCATTCATAGCTCCCACAAGTGGTAAAATTCATATGTTATAGCATAAAACATGCTCGTTCGCTTCGATTTAGTATGAACTCATCTTTAGAAAAGAGTTTTCTTGATTGTTGATTCTAAATACCGAATATTAGCACTTCTAACTAGTGATCCATAATATGGACCAGGAAATGATTGTTTACCACGGTTATGGATCACTAGCAAAGAATGTAGATTTCTACCATTTTAAGCATTGGATTCGACATTTTGAGACAACAGCGCTAAGGAAAAAACTAATACAACATCAAGGTTGGTAAATTTCATTTTTTAGCAGACAAAAATGGGTGGAAAACTTGGTGTGGAGCGAAAATAGTTCATGCCTCAGTTACTACAATGCAGTATATCACAAAAAGGACATTTTTACCCTTGTGCCCAGCTCTAACAATGCTATTTTTTGCAGTAATATGTGACACATTGGTTAACTTTAACAAATCATGCAATACAGATGCATTGAGTTTAAAATCTCTTGATTTTGCGCACTGATCCGTAATATGTCACAATTTGAAAATTGATCCATAATATGGTTTTCAGAAACTGATGCAATTTTTAATTTTTATGCAATCCTATGTAAATATTACACTCAAAACAGTTACTAACCGAAGTTCCAATGTGAAACGATTCAATTCGTGCTTTCAAATTACAATTTTACGTTTTCCATGTCGTTTTATTGAATTTTATAGGTTGGACTCCACACTATTTGATCCATAACTGGTAAGGATGGTATCGGAGCTGAACTCATAAAGATGGGCCCGGAGAGGCTGGACATTTGTTTGCACCGGCTGATAGGCACAATCTGGGGAAACAGAACAGCTACCGGAGGAGTGGAAGGAAGGGGTAATATGCCCCATCTACAAGAAAGACGGTAAGTTCTAAATGTGGCCTACAAAGTATTATCCCAGATCATTTCCGTCGTCTGGTCACCTATAGTAAAGCGAGTTCGTGGGAAGTTATCGGCGTCAACGATCGACGACGGACCAGATCTTTACTGTACGGCAAATCCTCTAAAAATGTCGTGAATTACCAGGTCCCAACGCATCACCTTTTCATCGATTTCATGGCGGCATACGATAGTATTGACCGCGTAGAGCTATGGAAAAATCATGGACGAGCACAGCTGTCCCGGGAAGCTCACGAAACTGATAAGAGCGAACGATGGAAGGTGTTGCAAAATTGTGTGAGGTTTCAGACGAACATTCCAGTGCGTTTGGATCCCGCGAGGACTACGACAAAGTGATGGACTTTCGTGCCTGTTGTTTCAATATTGCGCTTAAGGTGTTATTGCGGAGAGCCGGGCTACGATTTTTACGAGATTCAGTCAATTTGTTTGCTTCGCGGATGATATTGGACATTATCGGCCGAACATTTGAAAGGTGGCAGACCTGTACACCCGCCTGAAACGCGAGGCAGCAAAAGTTGGACTGGGTGGTGAATGCGCCCAAGACAAAGTACATCAGTGCTTCCCAAACTTTTTCAACTTTCGCTCCCTTAAGGCCAATATTTATCTGGAATCGCCCCACTGATATGTGATTTCAATATTTTATGTAATTAAGTTCTGTATGTCAAAAAATGTCTTTGACTTCGCCATATCCACAGAATCATGAAACAATAACTATTATGTACATTTCAAAATGTTCTCCCATATATCGATATCCCAAAATTATTAGGAATGATTTACTAGATTGCATTTTAACAATATGTTACGTGCATTACAGGGCTACTGAATCCGTTTTTGATAAAAGTTCTGCCCAATTTAAACTATTTGAATGTAATATATGCATAGGCGCCAACTTCTGATGTAGTTGTGGGGATGATTCGTTAATAGTGATTACATACTGATTTATCTTTTATTTCTAAAATCACTGCCAATAACATTCAGAAATTGTGAATAATAAATGTTAAACGTTTCTGAGAACGATTTTTATTTTCATTCAATCCAAAAACAATAAACAAATATATGAAATCCAAAACGTTTTTTTCACTCATATTTAATGCATTATATAAAAAGGGTATTTTTCTAAACACCAAGGAAAAATTGTCTCTAAAATGATTTGTACCATGAGAAATGATAAGAAAGAGTGCAACCGAATCTTCTTTTTTACTGTAAAAAGTTGGATGCGAATGAAAGAAATATTAGCTTCCTAACCTCAAAGTTTTTACATAAAAATCCTTTTATAAAATATTGGGCATTTGCAAAAGTTCTAAAAATTCTCAGATACATGTTTTTGTACATCCAAAATATGTAATGTTTTAAATGTTATCTATGACGAAGCATCCGACCGTGTAAAAATCTCCAAATACCGATTATTCTTAAACTCACATAATATTATAAAAACCTGAATGCATGTGTTTGACAATTATCAATATGTTTTACAATTTTCGCCCCCTGAGCCTCAAAATCGCCCCCAGGGGGGCGAATTTCGCCCACTTTGGAATCACCGAAGTACATGGTAGCTGGTGGAGCGAGCGCGACAGGGCTCGTCTAGGTAGCAGTGTTACGATAGACGGGGATACGTTCGAGGTGGTCGACGAATTCGTCTACCTTGGATCCTTGCGACGGCTGACATAACTTTAGCCGTGAAATACGGAGGGCGCATCATCAGTGGAAGTCGGCTATGGCCTCCACATAAAAGGTTCACACCCGCACAAATGTATCATGCACAAAACGCTCATAAGGCCGGTAGTCTAACGTGGACGATGCTCGAGGAGGACCTGCAAGCACTTGGAGTCTTCCACCGTCGAGTGCGTAGGACGATCTTTGGCGGTGTGTAGGAAACGGTGTGTTGCGGCGAAGGATGAACCACGAGCTCGCCTAACTCTACGGCTAAACCCAGTATTCAGAAGGTGGCCAAAGCTGGAAGGATACGATGGGCAGGGCATGTTGCAAGAATGTCGAACAGCAACCCTGCAAAGATGGTGTTCGCTTTGGATCCGGTCGGGTACAAGAAGCGTGGAGCCCAGCGCCCACCTAGGCGGATCAGTTGCGTATCGATTTGGCGAGCGTGGGGCAGAACCAAGAATGGAGAGATGCGACACGAACGTATTGTGGCGTGAATTGTTGATTCAGTGTTATCTGTTTAGATGAAACTAAATAAATGAATGTCTCGGAATGCTACATTGAGGAACTCAAGCTCTAATAGGAAGCCTTTCAGTCTTGGAGTTCTGATAATTAACCGGAGAGTACGATTTGACAATTTCACAATCAAGCGAAATTTCACAATCATGCCAAAATACTGTTGAATGCTTTTTCTTAGTCTAGAAGAGCAAAACCAGGTAAATAGTCTTCAGATTTTGGTAACATTATCTCATTCAAAATAACTATTTAAAACAGCTTTCTATAGAAGAGAGCAAGCAGACTGAACATAGCTAGAGCGTCTGCAGGATTTTTTTGGGTCCTGTTTCGAATTGTTACAGCCTTGGATTTTCTATTTGTCAATATCCATCATTATTCCAAGCCTTCTAGTTGTGATAAGAATGTTGCATCCTTAGACCATTATTAATGTGAACTACGAAGAACATAAGCTACAATCGATTGAGCTTTTTTTTCAAAATTCTTTCCGTCGAACCGATGGTCTCTTATTCCCATAAGCGTATGCTCTTTTCGAACTGTTTTTATACATTCTCGGTCGGTATAGGTGGGTGGTTACACGTCAAGGATACTGCGGGAATCGGAAGTGCGATGTGAAGATGTGTGTAGGTGGGGGCTTAGTAGACAGACAAGTGTAATTGTACAAACAACACGTTTCGTGATCGAAGCTAATTAACCAGGATAGCACCGTCATGCAATATGACGAGTAAGTAGACGGAAGAAGGAGAAGCGCTGAGGGCGGACATAATGTATGAGCTCGGGGGTGATTGAGAGTGCTGTTCAACTTTGGTGCACGTGATATAGATTTGAACATGGTGAATGAAGGATACTGAAGCAGGTTACTGTGCCGTGCACAATGTCACAAGTATGAACATTGAATGTCAAGTGCTGACATTGATGATACTACTATACCTTGTACCAATGTATTATGCCCCAATAATTGGATGTTGAATTTTTAGTCATCTTTTCTGTTTGCTTCGAATCAGCCCGGTATATAATTTCAAAAAGTTATTTATATATTTACGTGTTCCATCAATTACGGATTATGATATCACATCATCAAGCAATGTTAATTCGTTGGATTCACAGTTCGCAATAAATCTGTAGCAAGTATCATTGAAATCTCTATAACCATTCCGACTGATGGATAGCTTATTAAAATTAATACTCTGATCCCCATCGTGGCTCGTGGCTCCGATTTATTTTTCAACGGCCATTAGTTGCTCACCGAACCCTGTATCTCGCCGAGATGCTATTGTGCACCAAGATCAAACTGTTAAGTGGAAAAGTTACATTCAACTGCCATCAGCTAGTCGGGATTTTCATACGTAGCAGGATGAACGCAGTTCATACTGTCTGTATTTCACCGTCTTTCTTGCCGAGGGAGGAGTGAGGTCCGTTGTATTGTAATCATTTAATGTCAAGAGAGTTTGCATTATTCCGGCTGAACTAGCTGTACTCGTTGTTTAACCGGACGAGGAAGGAAGGCTGTTGTTATCGTTATAATTATACGTTGGGAAATTGTTTCCATTCACTTACTGGCAGGAAGGAGATCCTACTGGTTGATAGCGAAAGGCATGAAAATTAATCGATCTCACCGAGTTGAAACAGTAAAGCACTCAAATGCTATAAAGCGTAGGTTCCCAATCTTTCCGGATACGCGACCCACTTTGCCGTCAGGTTATTTTTTCGCGGCTAACTGAAATAAAAGCATGATGAAAGTTTGAATCTGGTTGTATACTTGTGGGCTTCGTGGCCGTGCGGTTAGTGTTACCAAGCATTTGGCCCCATCGTGTCAAGGAGTGTGGGTTCGATTCCCGCTTCAGTCCGGAAAACTTTTCGTCAGGAAAGTATTTCGACTGTGCCATTGGGCGTTGCATGCTAGTCCTTTGTCTAGTGTGGTGCTACTTCAAAGGGCAAATTGTCCACTGGAAGCATTAACGTGTCGGTGTCTTTACTTCCTTTAGCCATGTAAATTTTATATTTTTTTCATCAGGTAAGGTACCGTGGGGTGAGTTGATACAGAAAAACCAATAAACAACTTCAATGTTATGTACATCTTAAGTGAATAATGTAATTCAAAATTTTTTTCTGTGGAGAAAATGATGGACTAATATACATCAAATCATTTCATTTATTTCGATTTTTCTGATTGTTATGTATTGAGCACGAAGGACTTGAAAATTTGCGCCAAATTATCTTCTTGCCACCATGGTGGGGTAAGTGGATCACCAATAAAAAAAATCTATTCTCAAAAGAAATGTGGTGTAATTATGTATAGAATAAAAAAGATATTACTCTCGTTCTAGTTATAAGAGCTAGTAATGTGACATTTCAATACTTTTAAATTAAAAAGTATCTGTATTTAATCAAAAAGAATGAAAAATATGTATGCATTAGTTCACACTAATTCGAACAAAAAAAAAACATTTTAATTCCTCTATTTATACACATAAGTTATACAGAAGTATTGTAGGATTATTCCAAACGATGGTTCTGAAAAAAAACACTCGTAGTTTAAAAATATTAGTTACACTTACTCTTGAATAACAACTTGGAATCCTTTTATTCTATTTATGGATATTTTGTTTTATCTGTCTAGAAAATGTTATTTTGTCAAATAAAGTATTGCTGTTTGCATTTGAGATGCAAATTTTGGCTAAACGTCCTCCAAACGCGGTAACACAAAACAATCAAAGGACACCTAGCAACGATTATATAAATCACCGCCGCCCTAGCAAAAAAAATCTATCTTTGACATCGCATTTCTTGTAAAATATCTTACCGCGTTTGGTGTTCCCGCATTTGATGTTTGCATTTCAAACGCACACAGCAATACAAAAATATGCTTTCAATAGGAAAATTAATATATCTAGTAAAAGCCTAGAATAAAAAGATTAGAAACGTTTTCCAACTAAAAAAGTGAGTAGGGGCACAAGTCGGCGATTGTGCCGGCCATCTTTGGATTCGGAGATGTTTCACCTTAACTGCATATGTATTGTTTTGCGGGGTAAAACGCCCGCTTGAGTTCGGTGTTACCAGGCTTGATAATGCTCCTTAACATCACTAGAGTTCGGTGAAATACTCAAGAGCAGCGTGTTGCCTTTGCTTCTTTGCGAGGGAGCGAAAAAATGCTAAGCAGAAAGGCAACGAAAAATGAGTGAGGAAGATGCAGCACAAAACACAACAGAGTAAAATTCTATCAAAAAAGGGTATTCTCACAACTCCCCGAGGACTGTTTGTTCGGGCGGCAGACTCAAGAGTTTTTGAAGTGTGAGTTAAGGTGAGCATCGCAACAAGAGAGAGAGAGAGTACATGAAAAAATCCTCGCGTTTTCTTGCACTCTCACTTGAATCGTTTGAGGATCTGTGTTGAAAATTTTGAGTTCAGTTTTGTCTCCTCAGAAAAACGGTAAAATCGCCTCCTCTTTGCCTCGCAGAGGAGTTTCTATCAAGCCTGGGTGTTACTCGTGCTGTAAACGTACGCACACAATCATGCTTGCTCATATGTTGCATACATCCGGGCGTTTGTTCAGATGTTGTTCTTCTTTTGCACGGGGGATGCGTATGGTGATGTGCTAGTATCCATCGTATTAAGCATTGAACAGTGAGAACTGCAATTTTCCCAGCATTGCAGTGAATGATGCTGATACAAACCGATGCCAAACAATTCTTTCTCAAAACGGCTTTTGCATTGTACAATAAGATTTTGATAAATCTTGATCTTTTTGGAAAATGCAAAGAAAATGCATCTTACCGTATTCTCAATCCGTCGTATCGTTTTCAATTCTGTCGCAATAAGTTTCCAAATCCGTCTCACAACTTACATCTCACTGTGATATATTGAGTGGTCAAAACACAACATATCAACGCTATAATAAAATGTTTTACTAGAATATACAGATCTACGAGCATCTCCTCCATTCCTTCAGCATGATGGAATATACTGATTTCCTTTAAAATTCATTGTTCGTCATTAAAATTCAGCCCAACATATGGACACGATTCCTTTTGACCGTACAATTATGCCATTTGCTCACAGTGCAGCGAAAACAACACAATCAAAGGAACCGTATTTTTACGTCGAGCATCGCGCACACATCGATGCGCACAAGCTTTTTCTTCTCAGTACGACGGATTGAACTTTGTTTACATTCTCAATTTCCGCGCTCGGTGAGGAAATTTCATAAAATTTCGTGAATCATAGAACTTTTACGACGTGTGATTGGAATGAAATCCTTCAGTGAAGAAATACGAAGGTTTTCCATAGTGAAAATAGGTGCCCGGGGAAGAAAGTCACACAGGGAAGCGAGAAGAAACTTGTATCATAAAGTGGTGTGACTGGTGTCGATCGCTAAGCATTTCTCTCAAATCGTGTTTGTTCATGCGATTTTGGTGAAAAGGTGCAAAGTGGATAATTGAACTGAAGTTATTTATCGATATACAGTAGTTTTATTGCATTTCTGTTGTACATGTGTGAACCATGACAGCTTTCATAAAATACACTTGGACAATGAATCTATTAGCAGGTAAGTTGGAATATCCGCCGTAGTGGAACATTTTAAGTTTGATACGACGAATACTAGCGCAAATACACGCTGATGCGAAAAATGTGCATTAGTAAGGTTCCAAATTGTGCGTAACTTCAATGTAGCATTAAGGTAACTGGGTAAAACGCGCCTCTAAGGAAGGAAGCGTTTTTTACTATGAAGATCATTTA
>NW_018735906.1:0-43395 GCF_002204515.2 Aedes aegypti
GCCAAAGCTGCACAGACTGAACAATCACGAACATTAGGCAACGGACAACACAGAACACCCAGTAGCCCAGTGATGAATTTTTCGTTTGACGAAAAGTTTTCACCTACTGGAGCGGGAATCGAACCCACGCTTCGTGGCACAATACGGCTAAACGACTGACGCCGCTAACCGCAAGGCCACGAAGCCCACATTTAGTTGATAACTTGGTCAGTAGAGGCCCTTTTTTACCTTGGATTAACCTTTACAGTACTGCATGCCGAAATCAAAATTTTGACAATTCTGTGGCTTCTCATTCTTTCGGTCGATTTTTTTTTTTTGGTGATGGTTTTGGACTTAGATCCAAATTGCATGATGAAAATTATGGGGTAGATGCAAGAATCCTTATTTTTCCTTACATTTATTTGAAAGACACTCTGTGCTCGTGGCCACTACTGTGCCGGAATCATAGTTCATCTGCAGCTTCTTTACCGATACAAATCTATTTTCAACTAATCTTTACATCTACTTTCACTCTCTTCTACTCTTTTTACTCTCACACCGAGCTGGTAGAAGAGTGCTCTGCGGTTAGTCGAATAAATTTCCATGTAAGCCATAGTCCATTGCTCTTGCGGGGTTCATTTTGTCGTGTTCCTGAGTCGTTTTTGAGGCTAGCTGCCTTCGAAGAGGGTCAATTTGTCTCAAGGCTGGTTCATTGTACTCTGTAGCCAGAGTAAGGTGGTCTCTCTTGGCGAAAATGGCTAGGAGGCCATCTCTAACTGCCTGGCCTGGATAACACTGAAACTGAAACGTACCGTGTTGCCAATAATGCGAACGAAACAGTTAAAAAGAGAGATAAAAGTAAAATACGTTACGCGCAGATGTGACTGCATTAGAATAATTTTTAACATCACTTTTTCTCCAGCCAATCAGTAGTTATTACTGCCTGGCCCGAAAGATGCGGAAACTGAAACTAACCGTGCTACTTTAAGTGTGGACGAAATTGTAGAATAGAGAGAAAGAAGTATAGAGCACACAAGAAACAGGTGTGACCGTATTAGAATGATTTCTTGACAACACTGTTTCTCCAACCAATCAGAAGTCAATCGTCCGACTACCTGTCTCATATGTTTATAAACAAAACGGCCAGCCCTTCCTCACCTACCCTTTATGGTTTTCTCCACAAAGTGAGCATAATATGTCACCTTAGGAGCTGGACCCGCCTTGGTTTGTCTCAGTCACCATCTGATACTGACGGAGAAAGGATGTGCTCCCCAAAGCACGATCCTCCGTGCGGCGCACAGTGCTTCGTCCCTTGGACAAAAGTAAAAAAATCAACTTTCATATTCAACCGAATCAAGTAGGCCATGATGTTAACATATGTTTTGAGCGTGTAGTACAGATATTAGAAGTACGTGCAGTTTTCAAAACAAACTAAAACACCACGTGTGGACAAGTTGTTTCATCGTTCTATATAATTCATTGTTTTCGTGTCAATCCAGTCCCTCTACAATTCGCTTCATTCCCATCCTTATTATATTTTCAAAATGAAAATTGTTATGGACCGTATTGAAACAAGTAAGTAGGAGTCATTCCATTCAATTTTCTGTGATATATTTTAACAATTGATGAAAAAGATGCTTCTGAGCTACATGCTTTTTAATACAGAAGAAAATCAAAACACCTATCTTATTTTTGCCCATACAAAAAAGTACCTCAAAGTACCTTTCTGAAATCCACTTAAAATAAAATTTGAAGTATTTTTCAAATTCTGGAAGTGATTCCAGCTGCATATGTTTGCCAATTGTATGTCATCTTATGATTTTTAGGATATGCTGCCATAACCATCAATAAAGATTGTTTTGAGTAGTAGTTTTCTGCCGCTCCACCCAATCGGAAATATCATGTTCTGAATTTCATGTACAATTGCTATGGCACTGATTCTTTCTCCAAGAACTCGCTAAAGACGTTTTGCAAAATAAACCAAAAGTGGGCTAAATGTGGAAGATCATACACAATTTTCGTGAAGCCAAACTCCGACTGGTTAGCAAAACCAGTTCAGCTCCCGCGCAATCAGGAAACCGACGATGCAGATATTTCCAGCTCGGCTGCAAAGACTGGCATGGGGCCTCACAAACCGTTCAATGAATGTTGAGCATGAGCATGAGCATAGATGACCGTACAATTCGTAGTTGCTACTCCGTGATTGACCAGAACAATCGAAGT
This sequence comes from Aedes aegypti, assembly GCF_002204515.2. Classification (NCBI taxonomy): domain Eukaryota; kingdom Metazoa; phylum Arthropoda; class Insecta; order Diptera; family Culicidae; genus Aedes; species Aedes aegypti. Next base: position 2,203 of record NW_018735906.1, read on the forward strand.
TGCACAGGGAATTAATGAATAGGGCTCTGGTTTAGCTCACCAAAATTTAAAAGTCAATAACGGCGCCGACCACGTCCTTACGGTCATTGGGGAAGGGAAGGAATGTTAGTTAGACAACCGTTGCTACTAGAGACCGAGTATACCTCTGCATCTCCACAGTTGTCATGGAAAGGATATTGGGTTAGTGGGATAAGGTAAAAATCTGGGCGCACCAGTGTTTGGTGATGCGATCCATGATATAATCACGCCTAATCGGATTCGCGATATAATCCGATAATCGTATTGTACCCCGAACAAGTGTTCATCACTCGCCCACGCAAAAGCAAGCAACGCGATCAATAGATCAAACACTACTAACGATCCGCGGCACTTCGTCATTTCATTATACGACCGATGCGCGACATATTTGATCTTGCCCCCATCACCCGCCCCCGCAGGAGCAAGCGTCAAGGTCGGAAGATCAAACACAACTAACCGATCATTTCACTTTTTCACTTACCTACAGAGCTCGCATTCGCTGACAATTTATCAAATTCTTCGAGTGGGGATCAAGAACAGGTCATGACTGCAGCACAGGCATTAGCTTTGAACATTGATTTAGATCTGTCGGAACGAAAGTTCAATTTGCTTCAAAACACTTTGAACGAATTACATCCAAACTTGCTTCCTAGCCTTTATGCGCTAAAGCAAAAGAAACAAAAAAAAAATAATTCCGAAATCGATATCTGCATCAGAAACTGCTGCTACAGTCGATCTACAACAGCTCATGAATTGTACTGCATCCAGTATCATGAAGGATATCTCGTTGGAAGCTTCTACTGCTGTAAAACTGGTTTGCAAGTGGGGCTTCGATGGAAGTTCAGGACATAGCATGTACAAACAAACATTTTCGGAAGCAGGAAAATCGGATGAAAGTTTGCTGACCGGAGCCATTGCGACTTTCAGTTGAAAATGATCGGAATAAAAGAAAATAAAACCCTCTGGTCAAACGACATTTTAATTTTTTTTTGAAGCAATAATTCAGTTCTCGGATGATTAATGGCTCGTAAATGAATTGTGTTGCTAATAAAAAGATACTTTATTCAACCTTTTTATTGGATTTCATGTTATTCATTGGAATAATCCGTACTTCAATATTTTTATAAAAAAGTTGGTTATTGAGACACTTTTATGGTTACGCATGTCACATACATCGTTCATGCAAACAATTCAAGTATTTTTGCATGCATTTTTTTTTGATATTTCTTCCAAGCGAGCACTGTTCTCTGGTGTCAAATGTAAAATTTGACGTATAAGCCACTCATGCTTCATTTATGCCAATAATGATTTTTTTTTGTGTATAACGAGATCCTCCTCATCATCGTAGGGCAAAACCGCATAAAACATCCCGTTATGACTTTTGTCCCCAAGTGCCATACGTTCGAAGCACTGTGCGGCGTCTTCTGGTGGCTGGGCGGGTTTTTGAGAAAGGGATAGCGATAGCGTAACCTCAAGGATACGGACCCCCCTATATGCAAGATACTTTGACGAAAATAAAAAAAAATCAATGTTACAATGATTTACTTGATAGAATTCACGATCTGTTTCAATTTGAAAACTAATGTGATCGTTCCGGGAACATGGTCACCGAATATTGGTTTCAGTGGGAATCTCAAAAGGACATTTCCAAAATATCATACTCTGATATACCTCTATTTCTACACAAGATTTTTAAGAGAATATTTCAGCAATTCCTCTTGAAAGTCTTAAAAACGTTTCTTCTATGGTTTGATTTGATTTCTTCATTTTTCCGATATTTTTGCGGCTGTAGAGCGTAAGAACTCAGTATGTTTAAACAATTCGCTCTTACTTGTGATCGGCAAAAATCTAGGACAGGACGTGACAGCTCAACAAAGATTGTCCCGTTGTTTTTCAGATGGTAACCTTGACGATACAAAATTCAGTGTAACTAGGATACTTTTACAGCAAATCTTGTGAAGAAATTCAAATATCAAGGCTAATAATTTGGTTGTTTCTTGCATGCTTCATGCATCTAATGCAATAGAAGATGCTGGCCATTTTTAAAATCAGGTTTATATTTAAAATTTACGCTATATTTAGAGAAAATTGACACAATTTTCATTATATTGCTCATAATTGAGTATTTTTATTCAATTGAGCTTTGAAGGTAAACTTAACGTCGAACATAAATAGAATTACAACAACAAAAAATCATGAAACATTTCCAAACTCATGGTTAAAACTAGCAACTACCAACAAAATGCCTTGTTGCAATCCAACTCAACGATGCGAAAGTAGGTTTTCGTCAAAACAACCAATGAGGTCTTTTTTGACAGGCAATTGGCTTAATTTTTGTACTCTGACCTGACACGTCTTGTCTTAGGGAGATACAAACTCGAGCGTGTTGGGGGTTTGGCATCTAAGCTGAAAGAGACCAGGAATTGTGAAAAGAGACATTCTATTCCACAGGATCATTAGGTGTTCTGTAGCGTAGTTGGTTAAAGCGCTGGTCTAGCGTACGCTAGTCGTGAGTTCGAGTATCATTGGAACTCATAGTTTTTCGTAAATTCATGCCTCAATTTGTCAAACAAACACCCACTGTGTTTTCTGATTATAAGTTCCCAAATGTATCTCACATGATTCCTGAATTATTTCAACGGGATTCTCTAGGGAATATGCATTGTTCGCCACATAACTCTCACAGGATTTCCTAAACTCGCACGCGATCCTCTCAGGATTTACAGATATTTCCCAAGATTCACATTAGAATCCACATTGAAATCGCAAGATCCACACTGGAATTCCAAGTCGCATACTGAAATCTCAAGTTACACACTGGAATTCCACGACCCACGTTACAATCCCACGATCTAAACTGGAATACCAGGGTTTACACTAAAATCCCATAATACAGACTGGAATTCTAGGACCCACAATGACATTGGCACCAGGATCCACATTGCAATCCCAGAATTCACACTGGTTTCCAATCATTCGCATTGGAATACCAGCATACATACCAAATTCCCAGAATCCGTACTGGATTTCCAGGCTCCATACTGAAATCCCAGAATCCTCACTTCAATCCTAGGATCCGCAGTGAAATACCAGAATTCATACTAGAAACCCAGTATGAGTATCCTGGGTTTCTAGTGTGAATGCCATGGAAACACATGAATAATCTTGGTTTCCAAGGATCCACTCTTAAGAATTCACACTGGAAATTTATGATCCACACATAAAATATCTAAATCCACACAAGACTCCCAGAATTCACACTGAAATACCAGGATCCATACTGGAATACCAGCATTCACACTGGAGTCCATGCTTAAATTCCTGCACCCACATTGCAGTCCCAGGATCCACAATGAATTTCCAGCATCCACAGTGGATTTCCAGAATTCTCACTGGAATCCTAGTATCCACACTGCGATTCCAGAACCCACGTTAGAAACCCAGGATCCAGACTAGAATCCCAGGATCCCAATCCAAGGATTTGCACTGAAAACTTCAAATTCCCACTGGTGTTCCAATATTCATACTATCCATCAATACCCCATTGGAATTCTCTTAGATACCTAGTACACATGAAATTGCAAGACCCACACTGAAATCGCAAGATCCAAACTGGACGTCCAATTTCTACACTGGAGGCTCAGGATCTACACTGGAGTTCAAGGATACACAATGGATTTCAAGGATTCACATTGGAATCCTAGTATCCACATTGCTAAGCTAAGACCAATACTAGAAAGCCAGGAATCCGAGGAATCACACAAAAATCCCATGATCTACGCTACAATCTCAAAATTCTCACTGAAATACCATGATCCATACCGTTTCTTCAGAATCCACACTGCAACCCCAGAATTGTTATAGTGACACAGAATTCATACTACAATCCATTAACAATGTCTTACCAGGATCTATATTGAAATTCTAGGATCCACATTGAAATCTTAGGACCCAGACTGATATACTAAAATCCACACAGACTAATATTGGCATCCTAGGATCCACACTACAATACCAAAACTAAACACAGGAATCTATGCAAGAATTCACACTGGAATACCAGGATCCATAGTGGAATCCTAAGACTTACGCTGAAATTCCAGGATCCACACTGGAATTACTCGAACTACGCTACAATATTAGGATCCATACTGGAATACCAGAAGCCTTACTGTAACACCTGGATTCACACAGGAACCCCTGGATCCTCACTGGAATCGCAACATTCACACTGGAATCCCAGAGTCCACACTGGATTTTCAGAATCTATACTGAAATCCTAGAATCCACATTTGAATATCAGTATCCACACTGGAATCTAAGGTTCTACATTCGACACTCAGCATTCACACTGGAACCTTAAGGTCTATATTGAAATCCCAGGATTCACACTGTATACCAGGTTTTTCACTGGAACTCGAGAATTCGCACTGAAAACGAATAATCTTCACTGAAATACCAGGATCCACAAGAGAATCTAAGGATCCACACTGGAAATCCAGTCGTAATCCTTTCAAAACCCACGATTCACAATACAATCTCAGGAATCCCAGGATCCCCACTGGTAATCCAGAATCCACACTGCATTCGCGAGCTCCATACTGTAATCCAAAGATTTACTCTGTTGTCAAGGGATCATCACTGGAATCCAAGCTGGAATCTAAAGATCCACACTGTAATACCAAGATCCACAGTTTAATCCCAGGATCTACACGTGAGACCCAAATATTCGTACTTGAATCCATGGATCCACACTGAAATACCAAGATCACGTTATGATCCGCATTACAGTCCAAGGATCCACTCTGAAATCCTGCGTTCTAAATAACAATCCCTGGATTCAAACTGGAATAAAAGGACTCACACTGAAATACCCGAATCTATACCGAAATTCCAAAATTCACTCTGGAGTTCTGTTTTCTACTTTGGTTTCACAAGATCGACACAACAATTCCTGGATCTACACTAAATTTCTGCGATCCATATTACAATCCCAGGATTCACTCTGGACTTCCAGGATCTGCACTATAATCCTAGGATCCACATTGAAATCACAAGTTCCACATTACAATCCCGGGATCCATACTGAAACACTACGATCTGCACTTTAATCCCAATATCCACACAGGAATCAAAAAACCCACACTAAAATACCAGGATCCACACTAATATGCTACAATCCATACTACAATCCTAGGACCCACACTGGGAATGAAAAATCAACACTGAAATATCAAGTTCCTCATTGGACACCCAGGATCCACACTGGAATTCTAAGATTCACACTGATTTCCAGGGTCCATTCCACAATCTTTAAGGAATCTATGTTTGGAAACCACACTTACTGTTACATAGGATGAACGTGGTGATGCCAACAAGAGCTGCTTCTATGCTTACAGCGCAAGCTAGTGTAAGAAATTTGTATTGAAAAACCTATCATTAGACTGCCCTTGAGCTGTTTCACAACTTTACCGAAGATACCATGTCTTAAAAACAATCTGTATTCAGAAAAGTGAATGAAATATAAAATATTACTGGGCGTTCTGCAGTGGTCCTGATTTAAAAAATCATGGCAAAAATTATGTATTCTCAATATTTGACCAGTTTTCAGCATTTTTCGGGTGAAATTGATCATTTTTTACGGTTTTTCTAGTCTGTTTTCTATAATGTTAACAATTCCAAACAACTAAATGCAGGAAAACAAGTACGAAGGTGAGCCTCATCGACTTATGTATAGAAATTTTGTAACAAATGTCATTTTAGTGTTAACAAATATCTCTAAAATCAAAAAGCAGAGGATCTCATTTCGGGTTGAAATTGATCACTTGTCAATGCCATTTTTGTTAGTTTTCAAAACAACTCTACATGATAAATTTGAGCTCCCTCAATCCAAATATGCTTGTCAAATTCTTAACAATAGGGGTATTCACTTAAAGTATCGTAAACTGAGATATTGGAGATGAAACATTTCAAATGAAATATTCCTTTTCTGGCTCCAGACGATAAAAAATAAGACGTATATAATCTAGTTACCCTACCAAATATCAGGATTGTCAAAAGTTTGTTTATTTAAATTACGAACTTTTATTCGCAGCGTTTCAGCCGATAGTCAACCAAACTTAGTAGAAGACCGTTCAACTTTTCTTTACGGTACCCAGAGTTCTTGCCGGATTGTCACCGAAGTTCAACGAATTTTACCTACTGATGCCACAAGAATTCCATATTCTACTTTTTATCGCCAAAATAGCTACGACAGCTTCTGAGTAACTCCCTTTCCAAGTGAACCCAAATGAAAATTCTTATTTGCTTCAGAACCGAAAACAATGCGGTCTTGAACCCTCAAATACCGTTTTGACTCATATTCCGAACACTTAAGGCCAACAGTGACTTCAAATGCATCTGATTTGCATAAATTGGCTGATATTTGTGTAAATTTTAATTTCTTCGCAAAGCCTAACTGTTAGCTGTTGGGTGTATCAATAATAATGTTGATTTAATTAGTTTTAGTATTGTTTTCACGTAAAAGTATGTAACAACAGTTTGATTCAAATGCCGAACACTGTGTTCATTCTGTCTCATATTCCGAACACCTTGATTCAAATTCCGAACAACACGAATAAATCGTATTGAAATGAATAATTTCGCAAATAAATTTATCTAAGCTTATTCTACTGGTCTCAAACTAGAGAATCATCACTACCCCCGCGGTATAAATTATACTGGCGACGTTAATATTGAATTGCAATTGACTGCCATTTGCTTGTTATTTGGTGACATATTTCAGCGAAACATTTCAACCAAATCGCCATACAAAAACCGAGTGTTCGGAATATGAGTCTGTTCGGAATTTGAGACAAAACGGTATTCAAATGCAGAACGTCTCTACCTACTAGAACCAAATTCGTTGGCAACTAGTTGGAGTCAATGCGCGTTGCGTTCAGTTTGGTCAAGACTCAGACATAAGAATACTTCGACTTCTAGCATAACTTGTGATCTCGCCCTGAAGGCCATTGGTCGCCGAGTGTGCGGCTGCTTGTTTCTAAGCAAATTAATGGACCAGGCTGAAAACTACCACCACTTGGAGATAGTGGAGGATCTTCTCTTCATTGCTACATTGTTAAATAACGTGGAAATCCATCCGTATGCTCAATAACAACAAGATACACACTTGGTTGCGGGCGGGATCACAAATTGTGCGAAACTTAGACATAGCTTTCTGTCACAAAATGGTAACTTTCGATTCTCACTGGGACCAGTATTTGTTGTTCGTCCATGCTCACATTCTAACGTAATTTTTTCCCAGAAATTTTCTAAAAAACCCTCAAATCTATGGAAAATTCTACTCGCATCAACGTTTTCCAGTTGTTTTTCATGCTTTGTCATACTGGGTTCCGAAATTTGTTGTTTATTAGTAAATAACGTACCTATTTCATGATAGTTGCTATGATGACAAACGCATTCTTGGATCGGTTGACTGTTGAATCTCAACAACTTGAAATATTTCTTCAGCTGCTTACGGAATTTTTTGAAACATTTGAAATAGAGTTTTCAATCCCGGGAACATTTCCCGGGAACTGAGATCTCCCGGGATTCCCGTTTCCCGGGAAATTATTTTCTGTTTCCCGGGATTCCCGTATTTCCCGGGATTTCTATAGTTCCCGGGAAGCTCTATTTAAATACAGAATGGACAATGTATATTCAGTTAAAAACTATCGCACAATTTACTTTTCATATCATACCAAACAATGTCCTCACTAGAAGAGATACGATGTGTTTGTGAGTTAAAATATTGGTGAAAACCAACCGAAAAAGGGGAGAAAACGGGATGTATTTCACTGACATTTTATAGGTGATTTCTACATGGCTTACTTCACTGCCTACTGGTTGGCAATATAACGTTTACTGGGACAACTAGTTGGCAATACAATATAAAGTAATTTTCGAATAATTTATTTCATGATTTGAGTAGAATTATAAAGTTTTCAAGGTTTCTACTTGTTTGTTTTTTATTTTAGTTTTGTAAAGATTTATTTAATGTTGGTAAATAATATTTGAACTTCATACGATACCTCCCAGAGGACTGGCACGGCTGTCATCCTGCATACATTCCGGCTCTTCCGCACATCGTTTTTGGTACTTCGCGTTTTGGTACCCACTTTCTGGTCGGTTTGCCCTAACTTGTCCTGATTTTCGAGTATACGGCTCATGTGCTGCTAGTGCTTGTTTCTGGCAATTAAATATATTGCGTTAAATCGTCGTATTTGATGACGCATCTCCTCTTTTCGACATTTTGTTGAATGTTTTACGCATCAGTGAGGTATCATTGATGTCTCCTATTCAAAAAATTATATGTTTTGTCATTCCCAAAAGAATCAAAACAAAGACACTGGACGCCATGTTGAATCAATGTTGTGTAGCAAATTATTGGCTCATTTCACCCCCCTGATACCTCCACATAAAATTTTGCTTAATTTTATAAACTTTTTTTTGTTAAAAAGCCTAGCAAAAGCGAAGCAAATATTTTTGGAGGAACATAAATAAATTACTCATAAAAAGAGAGAACCAATCGAGCAATTGCAAGGGGTTAAAATGAAACATACATAAAATAAGACATTATTTCAAAAAACTTCATCAAATTAGCATAAATTTTACGTTTTTAGAATTTCCCGGGATGCCGGGAATTCCCGGGAAATGATAATTTTATTTCCCGTTTCCCGGGAAGTCAATTCCCGGGAAAATTGAAAACTCTAATTTGAAATAACCAGTTTATCACCATGTACGCAGGTATTCACGCCGTTAAGTGAATACCCCTAATATTTATATAAATAACGAATAGTTAAATTTCAAGAAATACGCGGATAACGCCTAAATGTATGCAATTTCCTAAGGAATTCAATGATATCTAACAAAAATTCAATTATTTCAACTAAATGAGCTAATTGGTACGAGTTTTGGTGATGAAATCTGGTTTGGAGATTTATCTCAAGCATCGTCACAAACTTTCAGGTTTATACCATGTTCAAATCCTTACTTACAAATAGAAGTTCATAGGTGTTTGTCAATACTGCACCGTGCATGATTTTGGAATTTTACATTATTTTCATAGTCATAAACATTCGTTAACGCAAAAAACTTCACAACACACAATTCGACAATAGTTACAACAAACAACGTTCATTCACTGCAGCTTACATTGATATTTGTGCTCTATTACGAATAAATAAAATCGTGTGATCAATTACACCCGATTTTACGGTACCACGTTTCACGGGTGCAGACGCTGTTTTGAGCATATAGTGAGAGATCCCCCAGTTCCGGAAACCTAAGCCGCAAAACTCATATTTCAAAAACAATTGATTTATTGCAGTTTTGCTGCCCGTTTATGATAAATACTATCATTTTTGTAGCGTACAAATATAAATATGAATTTTGACATTTTATTTCGATGATGCATTTTAGTACCAAATTGACCAATCATAAAAGGTGGCACCCAATACCGGACACGATCTGGAAATGCATCGAATTCAATAAATTTGTACATCATTGATTGTTTTTACTATAGGAAAAGTATTTTATTTACAGTATCTGCATTTGCCACATTCACTAGAGTATTTTGAGTTTTACTTTAGTTTGCAAGATGTCCATCAAATCTCTTCCATATATGATGTAAAATAACACATTTTCCAATGGTGTTCTGAATGCTAATTTTTCTCATTTTTATTGCATGTTTGATACCATGATTGACGGAATCGATGGAAAATGAATATATTTGAGAAAGTGGTGCAAAAATTACAAAGATATCATACAACAAATCAAGCTGTCCGAAACTGGGGGACTTTAAAATAATGATTATATTGGATAATGCTTGCGTAATCCAAACTATTTTGGCATAACGGAGATGAACCAGCCTAGGGCTGAAAATCTCCTTAATAAAGCTGTAATAATAATAATATTTTGGCATATTCAAAATAAAAACTAATTGGGCTTAAATTTATGGCGACACGTCAATTTCTTAACTATTTTCAAACATCTCTATTTTTTCAACAGGGCAAGGATGTGTTGTTCCACGCAAACATTACTCTCAATAATAGCTTCCTTTTTTCCTCATACACCATCTTGATTGGACCATGATTTCTCATTTTTTCGGCTTTGTCCGGTATTGGGTGCTGTCCGGTACGGGGGGATTTAACAAGGTTAACGACACTTGGATATAAATTTGCTTACGAAGATGTTCAAGTTATATGAGGATGAGTTATCGACTAGAAAAACAAATATGATGAAACCCAAATTTGCACGGTTTTTTTGTGAAAATTAATTGGTTTAGTTTTGGAGCAAAAATTTAGGTTTTCAGGCATGTGCAGCTATTTAACGTCTTAAAATAGAGAAAAGTCGTTATAGAGAATAGATATAACATTGAAATATTTTTCATGAGACCGAACAATGTCGCTATGGAGAGTTTTTGTTATAAATGTTGTCGTTATCAGTGCTGGGAATGGTAATAGTAGTAGGCTTGAATTTCGCGAAAATCACGTGGCTCTCTCACTGCAGTAGTTTAAAATCGTGAATCTCATCAAGTAGCCTATATTGGGTACATGAATTTCTTTAAATCAGTAGTGTCATTGAAGGCTCTAAATGCGGGAAATGCAGCGGGAAATAGAAAATTTTTCTACAGTTATTTTGGGTTGCCCTTAGCAACGGGTGTTTTGCATTTTTTTTTACTGTAGAGTGAATTTCAGATTTTTTCCCAACCCTGGTCGTTATCATGAGCTTCGACTGTATCTTATATAGTAGATGAATGTTTGACTTTGTTTTTCAATTGAAAACTAAGTTGGGAAATTGTTTTTGCCAGCAGCTTAACCAATCGATCCACCGATGAAGGTATGGGAGAATACCGCACAGTGTGTTGAATGCATAGAGCAGGCATGCGAACTGTTAACACTTTCTACCGCCATTAATCGATTCAGCCAGTCAACCACAACACAAAGCAGCAGCACCAATACCATCAGGTGCTAAGCGGTTCATACACTAATTGATTTTTTTCCTCCTCGATGATCGTTTTCGGACAGCTGTCCCGAAGTAAATAATGGGAAAAAATGTCTAATAATTCAGTCGCTTATATTGCGCTTGTCTTTTCAATAATTGAAATCTATTAGCGCAAACAGAAAGAGCACAATCATTCCATTATGATACATATAAACAAGTTTTATACTGCTTTCATCGGGCAAAAATACAAAACCCCGAAAACCGTAAATATCGTATCTTTTCACATTCGGGTTTGAATAGCAGTTGGGAAGAAATTACAGAAGATTACAGTTTTGAAGATCCGTGACACTTTTTTGGTTTTGAACGGTCAAGGTTTGCTTTGGATTTTGATGGTCGTGTAGAAAGATGTGAATTTAGAGGTGGTGAATGTTTGCTACAGTACTTTTCGCATCCCTGGTTTAGAGCAGATAATATGAGAAACGCGGAGAGCATCTTGACTTTGTTAGTAAACAATATTTGCAATGACCAATTGAGGCAATTCGAACAATATTTTATTTAGAGAAACGCACTATATAACGCGAAGACACACCATCTGATTATTGATTTGAAGGCGGCGAACAATTCAGTGAAAATAAGTGAGCTGTGGTAGATGATGTCTGAACATGGTTTTCCGGCGAAACTAATAAGGCTGATACGTGCAAAGCTGAATGGTTCGAAATCATGTGTTCGGATTGCAGACAAGGTGTCAACCTCGATAATGAAGTTACACAGATTGAATCAATGAGACGCACTTTCGAACTTACTGTTCAACATTGCACTCTAGGGTGCTTTTAGAAGATCTGGCGTGCCGAGAAACGGCACTATCATCACACGGTTGCACATGGTCCTTGGCTTTGCAGACGATATCAACCTTATTGGAATCGATCGCAGGTCAGTGGAGGAGGCCTTCGTGCCATTGAAGATGGTGATAGCGAGCACCCAAACTTTTGCACGGGAGTGTATGTATATAAAAATAGTAGAGCGAATGCTATTAATCGTTTAATATACGGCAGACTTTAGTGGGCTGATCACATTATGTATATGTCGGAAATAGTAGTTAACGGAACAAGTTGCAGAATGATGATTTTTACAGTACGAGTAAAATCGGCAAGCCTCGTAGGATAATTATGACGAGTGCTGTAGAAATCGAGTTCTGTAACGATTTATGTACATCATTTTTTGCAATTTCGTAGAAGACCACATGAGGGTATCAGAAGTTATATCGGAATGCATTCACCATTATTTTACAATTTCTGAAAAATTGTTGTGTTATGATTCATAACGCAACTCAAAACAGTTGCGTAACGAATCATTACAGCACTGGTTTCAGTTGCGTAATGACTATTCCCGCATACTTCAGTTCAGGAAAGTATGCCGTTTCATGACAGATTATTTTAATGAAAAACAGCCTATTACGATGAGAAATTGAAAAAAAAAAAATTCGAAAGCATTATTTATCAGAGGAGGTAAAGGTCTTCGTGAAGGTCTCGAATATGCTTGCTACACGCAAAGTCAAAGTGTATAAAGCTAATCATCAGTGTTGGTGAAGTTTCTACAGGATCCGGTCAGTTTGTTTTCTTTTCTACATTTACAATGATGATAGATGTATGAGCGCCGAAAACGAAACCAAGACAGGTGCAACCGATGTACCAGTACTAAAATAGATGAAGTGGTTGAGAATTTTGTATTGGTTACTTTCAAACAGCGGAAACCCTGCTCATGGACGATCAACTTTCGCCACCATACAAAGCATTTCAAAAACGTTTATAATATCTGTAGTTATCTAAACCATGAAATGCATTGCTCTAAAAGCAACTTGAGATATTGAAAGATTGTACACGTTTTGTTTGGTCATTGCTACCACCATGTCAACTCTTAAAAATCAGTACGCCCTCAACACAACTGTTCCCAAAGTCACTATGAATTGATTTTTCAGTTCAATTGAAAATAATTCACGAGCCTCTCGTATATCATATCAACTAACTGTGATTTACCGAGGACTTCTATTAAATTATTTTTCTCGTCCCTTATTCCAACATGCAAGCTTATTAACTTTTTCGTCACAGCTTTAACTTGTTTGGTTATTTTTCAATGAATTAGAAGACTGGCATACGTTGCCGCACTAGTTGAAGACTAGAGTTTCCTTAATAAAAGCATGGGACATTTTCTCCAATCCTACCGATATTGAGTCTTCGTTCAGAGTGTTTCATACATTAACACGACACCATTCGCTGTGAAAAAAGCCCCATAAATCATAACCTAACGGTGGGAATGGTCGCGTGCGTTCCAGTCGTTGCCAGTCGGAAAAAGGACCACTTTTTGTCAATTAGAGTGTAACACGCCTACCCATTCCGGAGGCAACAATTATTGTGCTATGGTCGTATACTTACTCGATGTGAATCCTGCGCGAACCCGCTTGGGAGATAGTGTTTCTGTACAATATTAGGAGCTAGTAATTGTCTGTAACGAGAGAAAGAGAGTGAAGAATAAATCGATTGAATGTGGTCCCTGGCATAATCGAATCAACAACAGATAGTAACAGATAGTGTTTTTTTGTGTATTGCACTTGTTGACTTTGCCGGATACAATGCGGAATCAATTACTTTAGTGAATCAATCGGTGCCACCGCACCATCATGTTGAGGTTAACCGATAGGCAGTGCTTTAGTAAGAACAACACACATGCAGGTTAACCGCATCAATTATAGCAGCCATGAATTTACCGACTGCATCCGTTTCCAATCGGGCTAGTGGAAATTATTAAATTAGTTTGAACCAACAAAAAGTTGACCACAGTTGAACATCAGATGTGCCTGTGTCATGCCCTATTTGGCAGTTTCTTTTCATTTGGCGCAAGTATTTTAATTGAAAGGCAGAAAAATAAAAACACTAAGAGAAAACTAATATTACATATGACGTAAATTTCACGATAAGCAACACGCTCGATGTTAAAAATGAAAATACGTAGATTTGATGGTATTTGAACATAAAAATACGTTATTTTTGTAAAACTACGTTCAATGTGATCGAAAATGTTTGAGATACGAACAATTTTGAGTTCAATATGACGGAAAATTATATCATTTTTAGCTTAAATTTTCATTATTTTACTTTTTTTTTCTAAGCTTGTAGAGGTCACTAAAGTTGTCTTTCAACAAGCATATGATCATTTTCAAAAGTCAGGAAATTTCGGATTTCATTCTCTTGTCTAATAATGCTCCTAATGCACGAACAATCACTCCAATCAAAGTAACGAATAACTCTTCGTGTGGTTCAGCTCTGTCGAACAGGTTGACCAACATGTAGGGTCAGTGTTCCCTTAGTGGACAGTCCCCTATAGTCGCACTAGTGGCTTTTCACGGCCGTTTTGTTATGAATCTTTTCAAAATATTTTTTGACATGAAGGTCACGAGCTATTTATCTAAGTACCATTGATACACAGCTTGATTTTGTTCAAAAAATGGTCAAAATAATTAGTTTTGCTTAAATTTTGAGCTCCCTTGCGCCTATAGTTAACCTATTGTTCCTATAGTAGCACTACTGAGAGAAACTATTTTTTATTATACGAAATAATTAATGAATTAAGTACTTTTTTTTACATCAAACGAAAGCTTTTGATCCACACTTTCAAGGAAAAATATAAAAGCTTTGTAAAAATACGGTTTTGATTAGTATTTTGCCAACGCCGTGATGCTAGTGCTACTATAGGAACAGAAATTAGAAATAGTGCTACTATAGGCACATGTTTTCCTATAGTGGCACAAGCGATAATAAATGCAAACATATGAGTTTTCGAAGTTTTCATATTTTTCCCACAAAACCAAGATAAAAAGCTTTCAGATGATGTAAAAATAATGACGCTAGCGTTATTTTTCGATTTTATACGAATATTTGTTCTTAGCTATGCGGCTATTGGTACACACTGTTAATCACGCTGTACATTGGTACAGCGTGATTAACATTGCATAAAAAGCGGCTTCCCAGTAATTGCCAAACTTTCCCTGGATCGTGAGAAGGATAAAACACTCCAAAACAAAGAGGGGTACCTCAAAATTCGGCAAAACCCTTTTCATTGGAAATTCTCTGCCCAGCCAACCGCAGGACGGGCTTTGAGCGTAGAAAATAATGTAAAATTTCATCAGTTCGGTTGTTGGTAACAAACTTTTGCGATTTCTGTGTGAATCAGTTTTTTTTGCGACACACATACCTACTAAACCCGAACTGAGTGGAGAACTCGTAACCATCAAGTATGGGTATGGTAGCTTGTGCAGGTGCTTGTCTCTCTATTCTGTGATGGTGCTCTGGGCTGAACTGTCTTTTTCAGTTGAGCTTTCATCGATTGACTGCCCATGAGCAGAGGAAAACTTTTACACCTGTCAGCGCAAACTTCTTCCACCGCCCCCCTCTGCTACAAATTTGGGTTACAATTTGCGACAACGATGGCGAACTTCTCCATTTTTTTTTCATACCCCTTCCGGAAAGTTTTGCTCCAAAAAGAAACTGATTGAAAATAGTTTTATGCTTAAACGTTATTTCTACCTGATTGAACCGGGTACGGAAGCATCACTCAGAGAGGATGGTTGACTTTTTTTGGAAGGTGTAGGAAAATGGATTGCTGGGAAAAGTTTCCCTTATGGTCAACTGAACGTTCGAGTTTGCATCTTTCTGATCTATTTTTGCCAGAGAGTTTCTATATCTTCCAGATAATAAATCCCAGTTGCTTTCTGTTACATTAGCGCACAGAAAAAAATCCGTTCTCGTATCCGTGAACAGCAGGCGTGAACTCATCAACAACAAAAATACACCGTGAACTAGATCATGTATACGAGACCAATCATGGTAGTTCACGGTGTATTTTTGACAGTTCACGCTTTCCAGAACGCTTTTTTGAGCGTGCGGTAAACGCGCAGCTATTCAACAAGACCATGCTGAGGATCGTGGATTCGAATTCTGCCGGTCGAGGATCTTTTCGTAATGGAAGTTTTTTCGTCTTCCCTGAGAATAAAGTATCTTCGTGCTTGTCACGCGATTTACACATGCAGAAATGGTCAATCAACAAAGGTAGATCTCGGGTAGTAACTGTGGAAGTGCTCATAAGAACACTAAACTGAGAAGCTGGCTCAGTCTCAGTTGGGACATGTTGCCAGAAAGAAGAAGAGGTCTCACACAACTTTTTATATCAATTTCACTAAAAACTAATAACGGTAAGGTATACATACTAAATACTAGACTATATTCTGGCATATGCTTAACAATTTTGCCCATAAAAGGTCTGTGGTAGAAGTACAACCCTTCAAAGGTTGGTGGTGTTAATGTTCATATTTACTTTTGATGCGCTACGTCATTCAAGACATGACCTGCGCCACGATGTTACTCCAACAAACTCGTTCCATGGCTGCTTGACCCCAGTTTCTCGATCACCCCACACTTTCAAGATCCTGCTCCACTTGGTCAAATCACCTAGCTCGTTGCGCTTTTCTTTGTCTTGTAACGGCCGGATTCGAGGTGATTACCATTTTTTACCGGATTGGTGTCCGGCATTCTCACAATGTGCCCTGCTCATGGCACCCTTACAGCTTTGGTGACTTTCTGGATACACCCGATTCTGTTTTTGCACGGATTTTTTTTACACGGACGTGCAAAAAAAAGTT
The DNA here is from genome assembly GCF_002204515.2 of Aedes aegypti. NCBI lineage: Eukaryota > Metazoa > Arthropoda > Insecta > Diptera > Culicidae > Aedes > Aedes aegypti. The sequence continues at coordinate 18,893 of NW_018735906.1, forward strand.
TCCATATATTTTTTTTTTTACGCCAAAACCTTATTTTTGCATAAAGTGTCGAGAAATGGGGTTAATTTTTTTTGCACGGTTTTAGAAATTTTGAACAGAAACCTTTTTTTGCACGGTGCTTATCCCCACATAGAATTTTCTTAGAATCAAAGGTCTGAGGATCAGCCCTTTTGAATTGTTACGCGAGAATTCACCGAGATTTTCAGGATCAGTTTTGAAATATTGGCTATACGCATTTTGCAAGGAAGCAGTAAAATTAATCGCTGCCTTAAAAATGTATTTTCCACAGGCGTAACAAAACTTCTGTGAATCAATTTTACAGTTTTTCCTCGCACATTGTTTACACTGTTTCACTAATAGACCAAGTTGTCAAATTCAGTTGCAAGTTCAGTTCCACCGAAACAAAAGTTCAATAATAAACACATTGCGCATTCATGTAAGTGAGCGTGCTTTATTTTTTCATAGATACATATAGTTGTCACGGATACTGCGTTAATCGAAAATGAGCGGAGAGTTGAGAAAAAAGTATTCTTGTTTTAGAATCCGTTTCTATATTGATGACAAATGACTAATATTGATGACTTATGATCTGGTTTTTTTTTTAATTACCAATTCATTTATTTAAGGCTCTATCGCGTTTAACGCTTTACGGAGCCGAGATTCATTTTTGTACTTTTTTACAATTGTTTAACTTCTTAAGTACCAAGTTTAGTCCGGGCTGGAGCCAGGGTACTCGTGGCAACTCGAGGTTAGTGGTCACAAATATTTTTAGGAAGGGCTAGGTTGGGATTGGGTTACAGGGTTCTTTGCAGCTCATCCGGGTGGTATTTCATGGTTGCTCGTTTGTCGTATCATGGCGTATACCAACTTCATGTGGGTTTTCGATTGCCGGATGGCCAGGAACATCAATCCAACACAAATGGGACATAAAACAGAGAGAAAAAAAAACTGGGGAAGAGAACACAAGAGAATTAAACTTTTATACAACACAAGCGAAGATAATCGTAAATCGACAACATGTAGACGAGATCGCGGGAGCCCAACACATCTCTAACTGAAACATAGGGTTGTCTACCTCGGGCCACAAGGGTATCCATAAGTTGTGCTCTGGAGGCGTCCATATCCGGGCACTGCCAAACTACGTGATCGATGTCATCATAACCGGAACCACACCTATTACATATATTGCTCAGCGCGAGGTTAATCCTGTGCAAATGTGCGTCTAGCGAGTAATGGTTGGACATAAGTCTTGACATCACGCGAATGAAATCTCGACTTACATCCCAACCTTTCCACCACGCTCGCAAGGAAACTCTAGGGATTATGGAATGTAACCACCGTCCCAGTTGGTCATTTAGCCAGTCGCTTTGCCAACCGTGAAGAGAACTTTGACGTACTAAATGAAACAATTCATCGTGTGAAATTCTTCTATCATATATCCCACCTTCCTCAGCGCCCACCTTTGCGAGAGAGTCCGCCTTCTCATTGCCATAAATTAAGCAATGTGAGGGGACCCATACAAAGGTAATCTTATATGATCTTTCGACCAGTGCACACATCTGCTCTCTTATTTTTGTAAGAAAGTAAGATGCATGCTTTACAGGTTTCATCGATCGAAGTGCCTCAATAGAACTGAGGCTATCCGAGAAGATGAAGAAGTGGTCTGCGGGCATGTTTGTGATCATCCCCAAAGCGAAGTTGATTGCTGCCAGCTCAGCAACATAAACCGTGCAAGGTTCCTGAAGTTTTCGGAAGGCGGAAGAGTTTTCATTGAAGACACCGAAGCCAGTGGATCCATTTATACGTGACCCGTCAGTGAAATATCTCCTGTAGGAATCGACATTCTGGTACTTTGCGTTGAAAATACGTGGAATAGTTATACATCGAAGTTGATCTGGAATTCCATGAATAGCTTGTTTCATGGACAGATCATATTCAACAGAGGAACTGTCATTGGTGAAGCGTACACGTGGAGGGTTATAACATGGAAGGCTAATGTCAGATGACATGTAGTAGAGATAAACTCTCATGAATTTTGACTGAGTGTTCAGTTTGAGCAATTCTTCGAAGTTTTCGATGACGAGTGTGTTGCTCACTCCACACTTAATAAGTATTCTTAGCGAGAGCTCCCAGAATCGGTTTTGTAGCGGTAAAACCCCTGCCAGAACCTCTAGGCTCGCATTATGTGTCGAGTGCATACACCCTAAGGCGATACGCAAACAACGATATTGAATTCGTTCCAATTTAATCAAGTGGCAGTTTGCTGCTGAGAGAAAACAGAAAGAGCCATACTCTAGAACAGAGAGAATGGTTGTTTTATAGAGTTTTATGAGGTCTTCCGGGTGAGCACCCCACCATGTTCCGGTAATTGTTCGTAGAAAATTGATCCTTTGTTGGCATTTTTCCGTTAAATACCTAATATGAGTTCGCCAAGTGCCTTTTGAATCAAACCAGACCCCAAGGTATTTTGAAGTCAAAGACTGGTCGATGTCTGTTCCCAAAAGCTTAAGCTTTAGTTGGGCAGGATTCCGCTTCCTTGAAAATACGACCAGTTGAGTTTTTTGCGGAGCAAACTCGATCCCTAAATTTCTAGCCCAAGTGGATAGATTATCAAGGGAATTTTGCAATGGTCTTTGCAAGATTTCCGCTCGTGGGCCCTTCATAGAAACCACAGCATCATCTGCAAGTTGTCTTAGCGTGCATGGTTCTTCCAAACAGTTGTCAATATCTTTAACATAAAAATTATAAAGCAAGGGACTCAGACATGAGCCTTGGGGAAGGCCCATATAGCTAATTCTGGAAGTTGTCAGTTGACCGAGAGTGAAGCTCATGTGTTTTTCTGACAACAGATTGTACAAGAAATTATTCAATATTCCAGGTAATCCACTATTGTGCAGGCTTTCTGACAATATTTCTATGGAAACTGAATCAAAAGCGCCCTTAATATCCAAGAAAACCGAAGCCAATTGCTCCTTGTCCGCAAAGGCTAGTTGAATATCTGATGAAAGCAACGCTAGACAATCGTTTGTTCCTTTGCCCTTGCGAAAGCCAAATTGTGTACTGGAAAGCATGTTGTTTGATTCGACCCAGTGATCGAGTCGGGATAGGATCATTTTTTCTAACAATTTCCTTAAACATGATAACATAGCGATCGGGCGGTACGAATTATGATCAGACGCTGGTTTCCCAGGCTTTTGAATAGCTATTACTTTGACCTGTCTCCATTCAGGTGGAACAATGTTGTGCTCCATGAATAAGTTGAACAGGTCAAGCAACCGTCTTTTAGCGATATCAGGGAGATTTTTAAGAAGATTGAACTTAATCATATCGCGTCCCGGAGAGGAGTTGTTTGATGAAAGAAGAGCCATAGAAAATTCCAGCATAGTGAATGGACTGTCCAACGCATCGTCTCTCTGGGTTTCCCAGAATGGCGGTTGAGCTGGAACTGAGTCTGGACAGACCTTTTTCGCGAAGTTGAATATCCAACGATTGGAGTATTCGTCACTCTCATTTGAGGATGAGCGGTTTCGCATGTTGCGAGCCACTCTCCAAAGCGTCGTCATTGAAGTTTCTCGTGAGAGGCCATCGATGAAACGTCGCCAATAGCTGCGCTTCTTCGCTTTAATAAGATTCTTCAGTCTTTTTTCGAGCTTCGAGTACTCTAAATAAAGTTCTGAGGTACCATATCTACGAAAAGCTTTAAAGGCATTAGATTTTTCTCGATACAACTGAGTGCATTCATCATCCCAACCAGGTGTGGCTGGTCGTCTTTTGAAGGATGCACTTGGAACTCGTTGCTTTTGGGATTCTAATGCACTTTTATAAATCAATTCTGTTAGGAATCGATACTCATCCAACGGTGGGAGAGTGTTGAATGATTCGATACCAAAGGTTACCGCTGATGCAAATTTTTGCCAATCGATATTCCTAGTGAGGTCAAAAGGAACCTGAATTGACTGTTCTGACCTTTCACAATTAGTTCTGATAGAGGTTATTATGGGCAAGTGATCACTACCATGGGGATCATCGATAACCTTCCACATGCAATCGAATGATAGTGAACTTGATCCCAAAGACAGGTCAAGGCGGCTTTCTTTGCCGTCGGATGAAATACGTGTCACTTCACCTGTGTTCAAAATGTTCAAGTTGAAATCGTCGCATAAGTCATAGAAAATAGCCGCTCTATAATCGTCATAAGATTCGCCCCATCCAGTACCATGTGAGTTCATATCACCCAGTATTAAAACTGGAGATGAGAGCATGGAGACTGCATTCCAGAGATGACGGCGGTTTATTGAAACTCTTGGAGGAATATAAACAGAAGCTACGCAAAGGTCTTTACCCTTTACGCTTATTTGGCAAGCAACGATTTCTATGCCTGGATGAGTCGGGATGGGGATTCTGTAGAATGAGTGGCACTTTTTGATCCCTAAAAGCACACCCCCGTAATTATCATCTCGATCCTGGCGTATAATGTTAAAATCGTAGAAGTTAAGATCATCTTCAGAAGAAAGCCATGTTTCACAGAGTGCAAATATATCACAATCGGAGTTGTGAAGCAAAAACTTAAATGTGTCTAATTTAGGTTTTAGACTATGACAGTTCCACTGTAGCACAGTGATCATATCTTGTACCTCACTCGATGAATTATCCATCGAAAGATATGATCGAAGCAAGGAGGGGCCACGAAATAGTCAATTCCCTGAGATACTCTTCTATTGCGGGGAGAAAAAGGTCGAGTATGCCTCTGAATGAATCTGAAACTCCGAGGGCATTGCATATGCGATCCACAAGGGCCGTAAAAGTTATCAGTCCTCGCTTGGCCCCGGGGGTTTTCGAGGAAGAGCGAGGGACTTCAGTAGCTTTTTTCTTGCTATCTTGTCTAGAGCTTCTTTTTGAAGTATATTTAATCGGTGGAGGCGGGGGCGGCAGATCTTTGCTGCAACACGGAACGGAAGCATCAAAGACCTGTTTCTTCGGCAATTTCAAATTTGCCCCACCTCCTTTTGAATTAGGCAAACTTTTGAGGGAAGATTTCATTACCTTTCGGCGCAGTCCCGGAGAAGATTGAGACTTTCGTTTACCGGGTGCGTGTACCTCCGAAGAATCTCCCCCATCTGTTTCGTCGTCGTTCGCTTCATCGGAAGACAACTCTTGAAAAGAGTTACCAACTGGGATGGCTGATGAAGACTCTTTTGCGGACGGATTTAAAGATTTTACCATTTCCGCGTATGTCTTCTTGGAGCGCTTCACAATTGAGCGACTCTCATTTCGAATGCGTCTTTTATAAGCCGGGCATTTCTGCAGGTCATGAAGTTCCTCGCGACAGTAGCTACATTTTTCGGCTTCCTGTGTGCAAGCATCTTCCAAGTGAGCTTGGTTGCATTTGCCACAACGGGGCTTGTTGTCGCAATAGCTAGCACTGTGGCCAAGCTGCTTGCAGTTGGTACAATTGAATACCTTCGGCACGTAAAGACGCACTGGGTAAAAAGCACTGTCAATACAAACAAATTTCGGGAGGACGGAACCGGGGAAAGTCACTCGAAACGAGGCTGACGGCGAAAACACTTTCTTATTTCCTTCCATGGAAACTGATTGTAATTGTTTACAATCCAGTATAGCCACATCAGGAATGGACCGGTTCTCAAAGACGCCTTTGCCAGTCTTAATGTCTTCGCATGTTAGACTCGCGTCGATAATTTTCCCTTCCACCTCGACTTCTCGTGCCGGTACATAGACGCAATATTCCACAGTAAAAGCCTCATGCTGAGCAATTTCATTCGCTGCTTTGTAACTAGGTGCAGTTACACGCAGCTTGGATTCTTTCACTTGGTGAATAACGGTCCCAGGATATTTACGCGTCAGCTCCCGAGAAATCGAGAGCACGTTCAAAATCTTTTTTTTGCGCCGGAAATAGACAACCCAAGGCCCAGCCGAAGACGGTTGATAGAACCGCGTTCGAGCAACGAGATCTCTAGGAGGCGTATCGCCTCCATCCGATTCATCCATGCGGAAAAAAGCTTAACCGCAACCAAATGAAGAAAAAAAAAATAATAATAAAAAAAAACAAAAACAAAAAAAATATGTGTAAAAAAAAATTATTAATCAGTGGACTATTTTGTACACACCTCCCCTAAATGGGTAAATCAAATTCACAAAAAAAAAAAGAAAAAAGAATTAACCAATCAGTGGGCTATTTTGTACCCAACTCCCCTATACGGGCAAAATTGCACCGGGAGAGAGACAGAGGAGAAGCGAAAAACAACCTTGAACTCAACACTGTTGTTCGGAGATGCGAAAGCAATTCAATAGATAATGTATACTTATCCGTTCTACAGCAGGAGAACGTCCACGCGCCGTAGGTAGTAGACCGACCGGGTCGGCCTTCTGCCTTGTTGTTGTTCTCGGTGCGGGAGAAAAATCAATCACCGATAATTGATGATGGGCGATGATTTTATTGCGGTGGAACGATACTAGTTTCACTAGTTCGCTTCCTTCGCAAAGCGCAATCGTCTAAGCACTCACTTTGCACAAAACTGAAACTTGTTTAACTCACTAATTAAACCAAAAACCCACGCGGGCGGTGGGGAAAAAGGCCTAAATGAACTCTGCAAAAAGTGCCGTACGATGAGACCGGGATCCTGTCGACCGACTCGTTCAAGCGCTAAGCAAGGAATGTATGATCTGGTTTTGATGACTTATGATCTGGTTTTGAAGATATTTCGATGTTCCTTGGGGGACCGAGATTCTCCATATAAAGTTTCATTGGCGGTCATTTTGTTTTACGTCAATAAAGCAGGAAAATAAAATGTGGGCTACATAAGAAGCAGGGGGGTTGAAAATCGTCTTACGTAATTTGTAGCTGATCCCTTATGGAACAACCATTCGTTGAACGATTGCTTTACAATCATCATTGGCTTAGGCATGATGATCACCATCATCAAACATTGATAATATAGGTAATGTTGAATTTTAATTTCAATGCATTTTAAAAAAAAGGTCACAACTTCTACAATTTTTGACCGATTTCCACCATCAATGGATCAATTTCTTTCATAAATTGACGCTTATATTGAGCTGTTCGGTAATCCAATTCGCATGGTTATTAACTTAGCTTAGCTTAGCTTAGCTTAGACTGACTACACATATCAATGGTTGCTATTCCGTGATTGACCGAAGTCAGTGAAAATGCACAAAGAATCAACTAGAAGTTCGGCTGGGATTGGCCATAATCTTCTTCAGTGTGCATAATTCAGTGCCTCTATTTATACAGGGTCAATAACGGCGCCGGCCACGTCCTTGCAGTCAGGTGGGATTGGAGGAAGGAATGTTAGTGTGTAACCTTTGCTATATGGAGACCGTGTTTACCTCTGCATCTCCACAAAGGTTACTGGGAGGGATGTTTGTTAATGGGGAGGATCGTTGGGTCACAGGATTCACTTTGATAAGCGATTAGACCATGATAAATTATTTGACGCGAGCTAAGGATCGAACACAACTAACCTGCTTCGCGAACCGCGACACTAATAAATCATGCCACGCGAGCGACGCGCGACGCGATTGATCCTGCTCACATCACCCGCCCCCGCAGGAGCAAGCGACGCGAGCAAAGGATCAAACACAACTAACCTGCTTCGCGAACCGCGCCACTAATAGATCATGCCACGCGAGCGACGCGCGACACGATTGATCCTGCTCACATCACCCGCCCCCACGAGAGCAAGCGACGCGAGCAAAGGATCAAACACAAACTAACTCCCAATTCGCATGGTTATTAAATTAATTAACTCATTACGCGTAGTAAAGATGGACAAATTATGGGTGAAATTATTAAAAAAATCCACGTGCTCGGCTGGGATTTGAACCCAGGACTCTTGTATGCTAGACGAGCGCTTTACCAACTAAGCTACGAAGCCACTAAGTGACCCAATAACTGAGTTGGTTACAAGTTTAGAATTCCAATCCCTACAGACCACGCGGACCCCCTTTCATAACCCATATCCATCCATCTCATGTTCACTACATACGCGGGAAGAGCGAGTGCGATTCATTTATTGTTGTTACGATAGGCTTTTTGAGATATTGGCTGTTGAAAATGCAAAAAATTGCTAACTTGGCCAACGTGCATGCAAGTTCGTCAGCTTGTATGGAACTTCATTTGCTTAACTTGCCACATAATTCAAACTTCTTATGTATAACAATACTTATCAACAAAGTTCATTATATTTTCGATGCTCAAAAGTTGTTTTTGATGGTTTAGAAAAGTATTGTATTTTGTCATATAAGAGAAACGAAGAATTTTTCAATGGTTATTTTTAAAACATCAATTTTATACAACGTTCCTGGGAAATGTTATAAGTCATGACGTCACTATTTATTTGCGTTGTATTATCAATCGCTCTGTGTCGTATTTGAGTACATTTCGTACAATTAATCAATAGTCCGTAATTGGTACACGTTTGTGGTGGATGTCAGGAACACTATTTCCATAATTGGTGCAAAGAAAACGATTACGAAAAGCTTTTTAAGGCGGCTTTAAATCAATTTATTACTACAACTGTTTATTTTGTCTGTTTCATAAAGCTTCAAAATAGTAATTAACATCAACAAGTCATGTTTCCGTTTCAAAATCTAATTTTATCCAGATTGTTGACATATTGCATCCATAACATGGTCTCTTTTTTTTCAATTCAATTCAATGATTTGTCACCCAAACTAAATTTCAGTGCAGTATAAAATAACAAATCTTGGTGAATCTCTTCGAAAGGTGTTACGGATCATACGGAACCGAGCACAGTAGAAAGTTTTATCGGGTACATTTATTGAAATAAATGACCTATCGTTCTTATGATGTCATGACATTGGACGTTTTGGATTTTTTTTTTGCTTTGACTTTTGACATTTTGTCCCATCTGGATCTTTGAGGTTAGAGACATTATTCATGAACCTCCTAAAGATCTACGGTTACACTTGTCACACATGAATTGTTTTAGTTAATTAAAACGATTGGTGATCACAAAGCGTGAAGGTGAAATCAGTATATAGTTTTTTGACAAGAGATTTGTAAAACTCAAGGTCTGTTCACATAATTTTGAATGGATCTCGAGCTGGCTTCTTATTAAATTGCTTGAATAGAGCAAATACTGTCGAAGCTTGTTATAACGACATCTCAAAGGACCGTCGTAATAGGGAAAAGTCGTTATAGAGAACGTTTTTAATATTAAGATATTATTCAAGGGACCAAAAAATGTCACTATAGAGAGCTTTTGTCACTATACAAGTTGTCGTTATAACGAGTTTCCACTGTAACTTCAAACTTGCAACTATAACAACATTTATAGCAAATCGATAACTCGGAGTAAGTATTCATGGAAGTCACATAGATAAAGACGTCCTACATGAGGGATTGCTTTATTGCCTTTCTACTTTGTGTTTTCATAGTCTGCAAATTCAATTTAAAGAAAATTAAAAGCGCAGTAACAGCTCCCTTAGTACCTCCATACTTCATCACATCCTCCGGTGTATTCAGGAAAAGATCGCGACGTTGCGCGCACATTCGATGTCGATGGGCGGGACGTGCTGGGATTCTGGGCAAGTGACAACAATTTCGATGCAATATAAATTAAATTCACACTCCACACTGTCGCCGAGGCAAGTGGAGAAGTTATCATCGGTGCTACGGGCAAGTAGCAAAACAAACGGTTCCCCGGACGGCTATAAGGCTTTCAATATAAAACGTTGAACGTGAAATTTATTGCTCCAATTTTAGAACATAAACTCTGAACGGAGTATTTGTTCAGAGTAGTGCATTCACTTGGTTACTGTCTGCTTCAGCTGGATTGGATGGCATCTAGGGGCTAATGAAACAAAACTTCAGTCAATCAATGGAGCTGATCAAATTTAAATCAATTTTCAATCAATAAAGAATCACAACCTCTACAGCTTGCATCTAATCAGGCGTAGTTGATTGTTCTCTTTTTTCTACCTAATCTCTAGACGCTGAACCAAATTTCACCAAAAATTCAATCGATAAAGTTTATCCTTACTCAGCCCAAATCAGATTTCAGGAATCCTTTCACCAAACCCCCACCAACGTTTCACAAATTGATTAATTTGAAACCATTCCACCCAGAATCTCGAGCTTTCACCGCCAGAGTAATGCTGTCGACAGAAGACTGTTATGCAGGGAGTAGCCAGATCTCTGACCTGACAGGCTTTTCGTTGGCACGCCAGAAGAATGTAAGCCCTTTCGTCTCGAGGAGGAACAATTTACTTAATTTGTTTTAATCTCAGGCGACACGAATCGGGGGCAGACTGTCACGGGAGAATTCCGCACTGGTGCTGATGGTTGTCGACGGTTACAACGTTTGAGTTTCTGGAAGTGCTTAGAAAGAGTTGGAGTCGAGTAAATGTTGTTGGCCCTAAGACTGGTTCCGTCGTCATAGTTTATCTCCATTGGGAACAATTAATTATGGAAGCTCTTAGTGTAATTGCTGTTGGAGCGTAGAAAAAGCTGATAAAGCAGCTCTGAGGAACTGAAAAGGCAAAGTAACGAACGCACTCATTGACCCAATGGGGACATAATTGAGACTACATCGACGACGTTCAAACCTGCTACGACAAATGGATTGCTTGTTACACAGCAAGTGCATTTGGAGATTTAATTTACCCAATGGAATGTGTTCTATCGCCCACCCTGAACACAGAAGCTCACTCTTCCAGTAACTCATCTTAAAGCTAATTGAAAACTCTTTGTTTCGTACATTGGGCATAATTAATGCTAATTAATATGCTTCCGAGATCCAATCAAGCAACTTTGCTTTAATCCCTTCTAATTTGCAGCCCTCGAAGCAGCACAGTTCATCGCTTAGGATCGCTTTATTCGCAATTATGTTTACCGCAAAACTTTTTCTCTTCATGTGTATAAGTCTACTCCATTCACTGGCGTTGCCATAGCACCCATTATCCGTCATTATGCTAAAAATTTCTTTGCTAATCTTTGAATTCTTTGTCTTTGGTAGGCTGAGTGAAGTTTCAAGCGCCGATGTAATGCAGACACTTTCTCAGTCCGTTTTACCATCCCCAAAAACCTCTTAATTATACGTTGCTCTACTAAGTTGTTCTTTGAAAGCTATCATCCAACCATGAATCAGTCATTTTGCTGTTCCAGATCTATTAGGTAGCCTCTTGATGTGTGTTAAAAGTGTCAAAAAATAAACTCACGTTTTTGAGGGAGAGGAAAGGTCGTTAACGAAGCGAATTTAATGTTGAAAATGTTTTTTTTTTCACGTGAATGATAGGATGTTTCCTTACTCCAGTTTTTAACTCCATGTTCTCATATGCATTATCTTTTTTTCATTTTTTTTTTCAAATTATCAAACTGACAGCAAGCCGCATTCAATTTATATTTTTATATAAGCACGACGTCTTTCGTCGATTTCGAGTTAATACCAAGGAACGCACCCGACGTTCGACGTTCGAAGACTCCAAGTGCTTGCAAGTCTTCCTCAAGCATCGTTCATGCTCGTAGAGGACTACCGGCCTTATAAGCGTTTTGTATATGGTACATTTGGTGCGGGTGTGAATCTTTTTTGACCGCAGCTTCTTGTGAAGGCCATAGTAGGCCCGATTTCCACTGATGATACTCCTCCGTATTTCACGGCTAACGTTATTTTCAGCCGTCAGCAAGGAACCAAGATAGACAAACTCGTCGACCACCTTGAACATATCCTCGTCTATCGCAACACTGCAACCCTGGCGAGCTCTGTCGCGATCGGCCCCACCAGCTAGCATGTACTTTGTCTTGGACGCATTCACCACCAGTCCAACTTTTGCTCCCTCGCGTTTCAGGTGGGTGTACAGATCTGCCACCTTTTCGAATGTTCGGCCGACAATGTCCATATCATCCGCGAAGCAAACAAATTGACTGGATCTCGTAAAAATCGTACCCCGGCATAACACCTTCTAGCGCAATATTGAACAACAGGCACGAAAGTCCATCACCCGTGGTCCCCGGCGGGATCGAACCCTTGAAACCTTCACACAATTTTCGTCGCTCTTACCAGTCTCGTGAACTTACCGGGAAAGCTGTTCTCGTCCATGATTTTCCATAGCTCTACGCAGTCGATACTGTCGTATGCCACCTTGAAATCGATGAAAAGGTGATGCGTTGGGACCTAGTATTCACGACATTTTTGGAGGATTTGCTGTATAGTGAAAATCTGGTCCGTTGTCGATCGGCCGTAAACTTTCCGAGCTCGTTTACTACAGGTGACAGACGACGGAAGATTATCTGGGATAATACTTTAAAAGCCGCATTTAGAATGGTGATCGCTCGAAAGTCCTCACAATCTAACTTGTCGTCTTTCTTGTAGATGGGGCATATTACCCATTCCTTCCACTCCTCCGGTAGCTGTTCTATTTCCCAGATTGTGCCTACCAGCCGGTGCAGAAAAATGGCCAGCCTCTCCAGGCCCATCTTTATGAGTTCAGTTCCGATACCATCCTTACCAGCAGGGGATTTTTTTTATTATCGGACAATTTGGGCCGGAGGTTCTCCGATTTGCATGAAATTTTCACCAGAGGTAGAGCTCGTGGATGCATGACCAAAAGTGAAATTCAAAAAATTATAGTGGCCTATTTTCCCGGAAAACTCTAGATGAAATTTCACGATTTCTCTATATACCTGAAACTTTAAAAATTCATATCTCCTGAACTATGCATCGTAGAACAAAAGTTTTTTTGTGAAATCGAAAGGAAATTTTCTCAGCAATCTATTAAAAATATTAAATGAAAAACATTTCTCGGAAAATTTTTCACCATGGATAAAATTGTCGGAAAAATAGCGAAACAACTATCGTCTGTATCATGAAAATTTTTCAAAAAAAATATTTTTTGTTTCATCAAACCATACTCTAACTTTCGTCCATAGATGCCAAAGTGGTGTCTTTTACCGTTTAGGCAACAGAACTGAAAAACCGATGACCACCCGCACGCTTCCCATAGAAAAAAGTGTTCTATTGTGGGCCTCATAACCGTGCGCTAACGGCGGCAGTAATTTACACGCATTGTAAGTGTAACGCTGTAAACCATCCTTTCCTTTCCAGTCAGAAGAAGCTTGTCGTCAATCAGACCACTCTCCTTTGGTCTGCTGGGTGTTTTGTATGTCCTTTATTCGTAAGCTTTACTATTGAGACCAACGGTCTTTAATTGAAAACGATCCTAAAATTTAATAATATAGGTAATAGGAACTGACCCTCAGCAAGCATGGGAAAATTCACTCACTCACCCGAATGCCACCGATAAAAAATAGCAAAAAATCTGCTGCTATCGAACATTCAGTGATAGCTGAACCGTCCTAGGCGGAGTGTAGCATGAAAGCGTCGAAACCGATTGTGTAAGAGCGACAATCGGAAGGAACGCGAAGAGAAGTGAATACCAATACACTTGTATCTGCGAGGCACGAGTTAATGCACTTAGCATCCATTCGCCGAATGCATTGAACTGACTGAGAGGATTCCTACTCACTGAATCATTCCGTGGTGTGGACTGCCAGTCAGTGAACGCTCATTAGCACTCAAACCCGAATGCCATTCGAACGGAATCAGAATGTAAACAATCATTCCTGGACAAACATTTCAAAAACATTGGTAAACATTGGCTTTGCAAGCCGCTGTTGAACCCAATTCAACTCGATCACGCTCACCAATACCACTATCAGGAAGAGCTAACACCAATCTTTCTGATAGTGGGGTTAGTTTGCGTGGGAGGGCTAAAAAGGGCTCAACAGCAACGTTTCTGAAATAAGGCTCAAGACCTCTTGGGCCCTTTTCAAATGTTTGTCCTTTGTCCGAATTTTGGTATTGCATTCGACTGATCAGATGCCTTTTTTTGTTTCGCTTAAAGCTCGCCGAAGAAGCGGAATGGGCACTGGAAATTGAAACGTTCGGCTTGGTTAAAAAAACGGCTTTCTCGCTCCCGACTGTGCGTGGAAGCGAGTGAGGGAAACACAATAACTGAGTGAGTGTTTCCCATGCTTGACCCTCAGTATCATATAGTTGCCAAGCAAAAAGGATATTTATACATACATAAAGTCCCAGATACATTGGGTCCCAGATAGCCGTAGCGGTAAACGCGCAGCTATTCAGCAAGACCAAGCTGAGGGTTGTGGGTTCGAATCCCACCGGTCGAGGATCTTTTCGTAAAGGAAATTTTCTCGACTTCCCAGGGCATAGAGTATCGTCGTACCTGCCACACGATATACACATGCAAAAAAATGGTCATTGGCATAGTAAGCTCTCAGTTAATAACTGTGGAAGTGCTCATAAGAACACTAAGCTGAGAAGCAGTCTCTGTCCTAGTAGGGACGTAACGCCAGAAAGAAGAAGAACATACATAAAGTCACATAAAGTGCTATTTGTCATTTTCTTGCTTTTTTCAAATTTTGTTCAATTTATCAAATAATTAGATAATTAACTAAAAGCGCGCGAATAAATTTTCAGTTTAACAAAGTGATATATTTGATATAAATTCTGATTGTTCCTTGGAAGAATATAGTGTAGTATTTGCATGTATATAATATTAATCAACTGCATAACACTCAGGGACGCTATCTATTGTTCCATTGATGGCTGCTGTGGAATATTCCACTGCCAGTCAGCGTGCAGCCTCTACAGTTGCAGTTCGTACGCGCGTAATGAATAATTATTGTATGTTTTGTCTGGCCGTATCGTGCGCCTGTATAAGGCACACCCATTGAATTTGTAAGAATGTAGTTTCTTTCGTTTCTCCACCGAGTAGGTATGCTGCCTCTCAGTGGTAATAAATCTGTTAAAGTAAAACCGTTCGCTTGATTTGCCGTCCATTGTATCGTGAAAGACACAACGTAGGAAAGACGTCCTGGCCGAAACAACATATTAACAATATATTCATAAGTTTTCAAAGAAAGTGGATCTTGAGATTTGATCCTTCAAACGTTACCATAATGATGATTGTAACAAGAACTTCCCGTGCGGCTTTCATAGAGGCTGTTAGCTTTAATACTAAATAACGTTGCTGATGAAGGACACACAAAACACCCAACAGACCAATGGAGAGTGGTCTGATTGACGAAAAGCTTCTTCTGACTGGAAAGCAAAGAATGGTTTACTGTGTTACACTTACAATGCGTGTAAATTACTGCCGCTGTTAGCGCACGGTTATGAGGCCCACAATAGAACACATTTTTCTATGGGAAGCGTGCGGGTGGTCATCGGTTTTTCAGTTCTGTCGCCTAAACGGTAAAAGATACCACTTTGGCGTCTATGAACGAAAGTTAGAGTATGGATTGATGAAACAAAAAATATTTTTTTGAAAATTTTTCATGATACAGACGATAGTTGTTTCGCTATTTTTCCGACAATTTTCTCCATGATGAAAAATTTTCCGAGAAATGTTTTTCATTTAATATTTTTAATAGATTGCTGAGAAAATTTCCTTTCGATTTCACAAAAAAACTTTTGTTCTACGATGCATAGTTCAGGAGATATGAATTTTCAAAGTTTGAGGTATATAGAGAAATCGTGAAAATTCATCTAGAGTTTTCCGGGAAAATAGGCCACTATATTTTTTTTGAATTTCACTTTTGGTCATGCATCCATGAGCTTTACCTCTGGTGAAAATTTCATGCAAATCGGAGAACCTCCGGCCCAAACCTGTCCGATAATTTAAAAAAATGCCCAGCAGCTTTATTGTTCTTTGAGCTGGTGAATGGCATCCTTAACCTCCCTCAAAGTGGGGACTGGTTGGTTTCCATCGCCCGCAGTACTGACGAAGGCATTTGCTCCGTTGTCCCGTCCATCATTGCCTGTATTCTGAGCGCCATTCAGGTGTTCGTCGAAGTGCAGCTTCCACCTTTCGATCTCCTCATGCTCGTCTGTCAAAATTCTCCCATTCTTATCCTTGCACATCTCTGAGCTTCTGATAGAACTTGCGCATTTCTTGAGACCGGCACAGCTGTTCCATCTCCTCGCACTCCGTCTCCTACAGGCGGCGTTTTTTTCTCCCGAAAGAGGCGGGTCTACTGTTGACGTTTCCGTCTATAACGTTCAACAATCTGCCGGATCCCTTGCTGCAGCATGACCGCCCGAGCTGCATTCTTCTCCTCCAGAATCTGCCTACATTCCTCGTCGAACCAATCGTTCCGTCGACTCCATCCCACGTACCCGCCGTTCCTCTCAGCTGCTTTCACTGTTCTCCAGCAGTCCTCAAGAGAGGCTTCATCCAGTTCACTCTCTTCCGGTAGTGCAGCCTCGAGGTACTGCGCGTACGCAGTTGCGACATCCGTTGCTAAAGCTGCTCTAGATCATACCGGGACGGCCGTCGGTACCGTACGTTGTTGACGACGGAGAGTTTTGGGCGCAGTTTAACCATCATCAGATAGTGGTCAGAGTCGATGTTAGGGGCCACGATAGGTCTTCGATCGTCGGCTGTTAAGGACGGTCTGACAGTGAAAACGGTGTGTGACGGCCCAGTATCCAGAAAGTGGCCAAAGCTGGGCAGGGGCAGGGCATGTTGCAAGAATGCCGGACAGCAACCCTGCAAAGATGGTGTGGCATGGAGCGCAGCGAGCTAGGTGGACGGATCAAGTGTGTATCGATTTGGCGAGCGTGGGGCAGAACCGAGGATGGAGAGATGCGGCCACGAACCGAGTATTGAGGCGTTATTTTTTGATTCCAATCTGGAAATTTATGTAATTTTTTGTACCGGTAAACCATGCACGATTCTTCACATCTAAACGGACCACTGCCAGCAAAACACATTCCATTTATTTAAATTTATGTGTAACTACATACAACATTTCACAGCCCACAGAACGGCAGTAAACGCTGACGGTTGCCAACCGCTCTCAAGTGACCATTGTTTTATTTAGATAATTCAATTTTCTCCAATTTCCCTTTTTCCCGGGAAGTAAATCTTACGTGTACCGTGGAACGGGGTATCTTTGGTAAGACCGGTAGCTCTGATTGGGCAGGTCACATATCAGACTCCATGTAAGAAAAATTCAACCCTAGCATACAAATGAGTATTGATGACCATACAATTTGAAGTTGCTACTCCGTAATTGACCGGAATAATCAAAATTGTACAGATAACCAACAGATGCAGCTGGAAAGTAGCATACCATCGCATACATCGAGAAAGGGAAGGAATGTTAGTGTGACGTACACTGCTACTATAGATAGAGGACATCTCCAGTGTGTCATTTAAAATTTTCATTATTTATGCTAATCTTGTGTAATGTTAAATGCTATTCAGAACAATCAATTACGTATACTGATTGATAGAGATTGATGAAGCACCTGTTTTATTAAAATTTGTTTGGCAACATTTGATTTTTTAGAGGAATAAGCATAAGCATAAGCATAAGCATAGATGACCGTACAATTCGTAGTTGCTACTCCGTGATTGACTAGAACAATCGAAGTTGCACAGAGATTTATTGAATGGGGCTTGGGATTAGCTTACCATTCTCAATGTGCACAAATCGAGAGCTCAAATTTTATAAGTCAATAACGACGCCGGCCACGTCCTTACGGTCATCGGGGAAGGGAAGGAATGTTAGTTCGACAACCGTTGTTACTAGAGACCGAGATCACCTCTGCATCTCCACAGTTGTCATGGAAAGGATATTGAATTAGTGGGATAAGGTAGAGATCTGGGATTCACCAATGTTTGGTGATGCGATCCATGATGTAATCACGCCTAACCGGATTCGCGAAATAATTCAATAATCGAATTGTACGCCGAACGAGTGTTCTTCACTCGCCACGCAGGAGCAAGCGACACGATCATTAGATCAAACACTACTAACGGACCGCGCACTTTTTTTACTACTGTACTACCTACGCGCGATATGTTCGATCCTGCCCCCATCGCTCGCCCCCGCAGAAAACAAGCGTCAATGTCGAAGGATCAAACACTACTCAATTACGTCCCATCGTTTTGACGATAAAATGTGTAATCATTTACCGCTCACACACTAAGTGTGCAGAGAGCAACAAATTTACGCGTTTCTCTAGTGAATAATCTGTCAAAACGTTCACATAGAAGCAATTCATCGCGCACCGAAAATGCGTAGAAATCTAAACAAAACGCGCCTACTAAAAATGAACTCATCTACTACACTCTCACGATATCGCTCTACATTCAAGCGAGTGAAATTTTACACCCACATTGTCAAACCCGGCCACGCATCAAATACCGTTTTGACTCATATTCCGAACACTTAAGGCCAACAGCGACTTCAAATGCATCTGATTGGCATAAATTTGCTGATATTTGTGTAGATTTTGATTTCTTCGCAAAGTTTAACTGTAAGCTGTTGGGTGTACCAATAATAATGTTGATTTAATTAGTTTTAGTATTGTTTTTGCGTAAAAGTGTGGAACAACATTTTAATTCGAATGCCGAACACTGTGTTGATTTTGTCTCATATTCCGAACACCTTGATTCAAATTCCGAACAGCAGGAATAAATCGTATTCAAATGAATAATTTCGCAAATAAGTTTATCTGAGCTTGTTCTGCTGGTCTCAAACTAGATAATCATCACTACTCCCGCGGTATAAATTATATTGGAGCCGTTAAAATTAAATTGAAATTGACTGCCATTTCCTTGTTATTTGGTGACATATTTCAGCGAAACATTTCAACCGAATCGCCATACAAAAACCAAGTGTTTGGAATTTGAGTCTGTTCGGAATTTGAGACAAAACGGTACGCAAGCCTGCCACGACATCCGAAAATTCCCCGTCCCTCCACGCAACTACGCAATGGTACATCTACACATTGATGATGTGTCGATCCACCACTACACAGAATCGCGCAAAAAGACAAAGAAACCCCCGGGCGCCGCAAGAAACCAACACATCCAACGCGTAACCGAAGTTAACCGTGTACGTGTGTAATAAATACAGTTGCATCACGGCCTTAAATCGAAATCCACAAAATAATCTAGCTACCTACAACCTCGCAAAATGAAGAAAACGATACTTAGCTTCGGTTTCGGCGACACCTTTGCATTGTGTTGACATGTCTGTCTTGTCTTACGGGACACACTATCACTTGAACAAACGCTTGGAAAAATACAGCTTTGCATCATGTGTTCGTAATGGATACGTTCACTGTCAATTAGTATAGCTGCACTACCACAATGATGCATGTAACATTCTTCACCACCCGACGCATGCAACATGAAAAGATATTTTTCCACGGTGGAATGAAAAATAAATCACTTTTGGAATCACTTTTTTGTGGTTTTATCACTTCGTGTGCTTCATTTTCAACTTATTCTCGTAAATAAACACTCATGGAAAACACAAACACTGAAAATCGTGATTAAACTATGGCGAAAACACGTTAAATTTAATAACTAATCGGACACGATACAAGCCCACGACTGCTGCTCAACAGTGATGCCAAGCGCTCCCATTTGAATTTTTAGAGGAATATCACAAATAGTATTTTAATGATCAATTTTCCCCCGTTTCACGGTACTCGTCTCGTTGGTCGTCCTCCTGTCCCACCGTCGATGATTGCCGTCCTTGGCCACATTTAAAAGCAAACGAGAACAATTGGAACGACCAAATAAGACACGACCAAGTGCATGATTCATGCAGATTAGACCAAATGGTTTGCCTGTATAATTTATAAGCTGCCGGGGCACTACTTTGCGCGACTGCCAAAAGAAGAAGAAGCACCAAGTGACGAGGTGCTGATAGAGACAGATGTGAGAGCCGGGTGTGAAAAGGGAGAAAGATATCGCTTTTGGGGCTGACCGACGAACCGACGATGAGCTGCCTTTCTGTCGGATTATGTTAGCCGGCCAATTGCCTCCGGAGGGTTTTAAGAAAATCTACTTTGCGCAAATGGTTCGTTTGGGGGGATTTTTTCGTTGTTGGTTGAATATTTATTTCCGTTGGTTTCTCAATATCATCAGTCCATTCGGTTGAATGATTTTTCAGACTGTGTGATCTTCTTACCTTCAAAAACAGAGAATTGTTGCCGCCAACATGTACTAATGAATATTTTCTCTTCATTTTCAGGTATGGACATCATGGAAAGTAATCGCTGCATTTCACCCGTAATTTGTTGTGAGTAATACAAGTAGGAGCAGAGCTCCTAAAACGAACCAACAGATTGAATTCAAAGGAATACTTTCTTTTATTTTGGAGGTCTCAATATAAACCTACATTCTAAAGGTTATGTTATGTTACAGAACTATTAGATTCTTAGCTCTATGATAAAATGAGATCGATTAGAATTCCAGAAGAAAAAACAACACTATAAAACCCCAAAGTTGTGCAGTACAGCAAGATCTTTTATTACACACTTTAAATTGCATAGTTTCGGGGCTACGTCAGCCTAATGCAGCCCACATACGCAAATACGATTTGACCAACATTAACACCGCCCCCAAATTGGTGCTCCTGTTGGTGCCACGATTGATCGTGTGAGATGCTGCTTGACGAACCAATTTGACATTTTGTGAATCCAATTTGACGGTTTTGCGAAGAACCTGTCGGCCAAATTCAAACGAGTTTGATTTAGCTCAAACTACCGGTGGGTGAAGTCAAATTTTTGACAAACTGATCGTACTGTCTGTGGGGATATTGTAAAAACATCGACGTCAGCATGTCAAGTTGAAGCTTTGGCGTCCCATGGTCTGCCGATACATATGAGTGGCAAGTCACTATGCGTGAATGTATGCAGCGTCAACGGCGTGGTGTCCTAGCAAATTTGTGCTCTTGAGTTGTTTTTATAAATTTTTCTAGCGTTTTCCCACAATCTTTATCCAATTTGTTTAGCAAATGCACCAGCAGTTCTACCTGTGATTCCATGGAAAGTTCAACAAGGAATTCCTCCAGGGATTGTATCAGAAATTTCTTGAGTAATTCCTCCAGGTACAGCTGCATGAATTTATTTACCAAGTTTATAAGTTCAACCAAAATCCCTTCATAGATTTCTTCGGAAATTCTTTCATGATTCCACTGGGTGTTCGACAAAAATGTAATAAAGATTTTGTCTGGTGATTTAACTAGAAATTCCTGTAAAAATTCCTTCCGAAAGTTCGCTAGAAATTCCTCACGGGATTCCTTCATGAGTTCCTCTATGGATTCCTGTAAAAGTTCTTCCAGGAGAATCCATCAGTAGTTCCTTTAACGATCATAATATATTCTGAGGAGAAGTACTTCTAAAGATTCTATTGTGAATTCAACTAAAGATTTCTTCATAAGTTCCTTCAGGGTTTTTATAAGGATTTCCTCTAGTGATTCCATCGGAAGATCCTCTAGGGATTCCATCAAGAGTTCTTCCGGGAATTGCATCAGAAGTTCTTCTAGGAATTTAATCTGGAGTTCCTTCAGCGATTCCACCTGGAACTTCTCTAGCGATTCTATCAGGAGTTCCTCTAGCAATTTCATCAAAAGTTACTCCAAGGATTACATCAGAAAATCCTTCAGAGATTCCACCTGGAATTCTTTCAAAGGATTCTATCGGGAGTTCCTCTAGGGATTACATCAGAAGATCTTCTAGCCATTATATAAGAAGTTCCTCCAATGATTCCATATGGAGTTCCTTCAAGAATATCTTTAGGAATTCCTCCAAGGATTCCACCAGGAGCTCCTCCTGGGACTCCAACAGGAGTACCTTGAGGGCTTCCATCAGAGTTCTTCTGGGGATCTCATCAGAAGCTTTTCCAGGGATTGCATCAAGAGCTCCCCCAGATTTTCCATTTCTTAAGCAGTTCCTTAGATATTGCACCTGGAATTCCTCAAGTGAATCTATCAAACGTTTCTTCAGGGATTCCATCACGAGTTCCTCTAAGTCCTCCATCAGGTGTTCCTCCAGGGATTCTAATAGGAGTTCCTCCATCAGAAGTTTTTCTAGGGATTACATTAGGAGTTCCTTCGAAGATTCCATCAGGAGATCCTTCAGAGATTCCAAAAGGAATTCTTACAAAGATTCTTTCGTAAGTTCCTCTAGGGTTCCCACAAGGAGTGGGAATTCCTAGAATTCCTCTAGAGATAATATCTGGACTAATTTACAAAAGAAATTGAAATTCCCCTAAAATAATTCTCGGAGGATAAACTGGATGATTCTCTCCGAAAATTGCAAGGAGTTCCTTGTGAAATTTCGTGGAGGAAGTTTTGGTGAATCCTTTTTCCGTTTTTTGTGGAATCCCTGAAGCTTCCTGATGGAATCCTTTGAGGAATTCTTGATGGAATCCCAAGAGGAATTCTCTGATGGAATTCTTGGAGAAATTCTGGGTACAATCGCTGTAAGACTTCCCGGAGTAAATCTCTGCAGGTATATCAGTATCACTAGAAAAATATTTGGATCAATCGCTGAAACATTTTTTATAGGATTCTGTGACGGAGTTCCTAGAGAAATAACTGGAAAACTTTTGATAGAATTTTTGATTCCATGTAGAAATTTATGGTGGAATTTTTGATGGAATCCCTGTAGTAATTTCTTGGGAAAGGTTCCTTGAGCAATCAGTTTTAGATTTTTTTTTCTAAAGGAATTCCTTCCCAAGTAACAATTTAGATTCTAACTGGCTTTATTTATTTTTATGATAGTTTTATCGTATATTTACATATTCTTCTAGGTTTAATAATGATTTTGACTTAATAGAAATGATCTTGAACCGTTTTAGTTTTAAATACTTCTTCAAGAACACTTCGGATGCATCATATAAGACTCAATTTTCAATAAGAACAAGTGACTTTGGCAACAATTTTATGAAACTCTCGTACTTATCTGTAAGAACGCGCTCGAGCGAGAGTAAGAACACTTGGTCGAGAACGTCATAAATTTCTCCCCCATCAATCAACGCACTAATATGTATACATTATTGATTGTAGTATTATGAATCCTATCATTTAAGGGGGCGCCTTGCATGGATTTTCGATCTGTTATTCACGGCAGTCGTTGTTGATTTCACGGTGCACAATTTACTAATAACGCGAACAATATTGTTAACCAGTTAACCAGTTCCAGTGGTCTTTCTCCCCTTGGCCATGATATAGGAGCGGAACTGGACCACTGGACACCTCCTTGCAAGGTGGACTTCTGGATGTGATTAAATGTCCGATTGCATTCCCTGCTCAACATCTGGACCTTACTAAAAAGTTATCCACAGCTGGAAATACTTACCTTTAGTCGTTTGGTAGCTTTCAATTTCATGCCGTAACAAAATCTAGCATGAGCGCTTTTCTCCAAAAACGAAAAATGTAAATAAACAAACGTCAAAATGCGTTTCTCTTGAATAAAATGAACGAATCGTATCACGTTCTTCAAGAAGATCAGTTTGTCTTCATCAAGATCGCCTTAAGCCTAAGAACTCTCAAGTGATATTTGTTACGCTTGCCCGAGTTCAGCAAAATTTATCAGGGTTCTATGATGGTGTTGAGTAAAACTAGCGCCATGATTGTAATTATCGATGCTTTGGCAAGGGAGCCATGATGGGAGAATCCATATATGCTGGATTGTTCAACATTTTAGGACACCAAATTGATGAAAATGTTTTTCTGAAAATGCAATATTGTCGAGGCGCATTGTGCGTTTCGGGTGTTTTATACATGATATTCACGATGTAATAAGCGTGACAACCGAAAACACAGGTAGGTATCGAAAAAAAAACGAAAAGTTATTGTCACAGATGTTTTGCATTTTGCTTTATTATTGATTGATAATTTTATGAACAAGAATTTGTAAATTCGTTAGCCAAACCAACATGATAAACATATTGCGAGTTTAACTTGTCTTGAGAATTACTTGTGGAAGGTTTATTGAAGTGTTGAAGATTGTCATAAGTGCATGATTACAAGTTTTAAGAGATACTTGACAGCTGCTCTCCAACACCGTCTCTAGTATGGGCCACTTTAGTCTTATGAGAGGTTTATCGTTGGGTTAGTGTAGGTTTATAGAATTACTGGTTTTATTTCTAGTTTTATAGAATTGGTGTAAGAGAATACTTCAAGAATAGCATAAAATTAAATTTGCTACTTGGGTTGTTAATCGCAGAAAAAAAATCCGTAAAGAATTATTTTAGGAATTCTTGAAGTTTTGCTGGAAAAATTCCTAAATAAATCTGGAGGATTTTTTGGTGGAATTCTTGAAGAAAACATAGAAAAAATCTCTGGAAGAATCTGTAGAAAAATTTCTGGAATGCATCTCTGAAGAAATTACTGGTAAAATTTCTGATGAAACGCCTTGTGGAATTTAAGGAGGAATCATAGGAAAAAGTCTTGGTACAATTCCTGGAAAAACTTCTGGTGACGAATTCATTGAGGAATCCCTGAAGAAGTTCATGGAAGAATTTGTGACTTGATTCCTGAATACTTGATTAAATCCTTGGAACAAACTGCTAGAAGAATTCCTGTAGAAACCTTTGAATGGATGGATTCTTGGAGTAAGCCTTGAAAAATTTCCCAAAAAATCACTTGAGGATTTTTTTGGGAT
>NW_018735906.1:43495-87893 GCF_002204515.2 Aedes aegypti
TGTCCCACTGCTCCACCAGCATAAGAGGCAAAAATACATTTTCCGCCACTGAAAAAAAAAAACAAAAAAAAAAAAAAACGCCGTTGCAGTTTCTTTCTCTACCCAAAAATGTGCCGCCGACACGTTGCAGGTTTTTTAAACTGAATTTTTCTCAGCACTTAATGCTCACATAGAAAATTTACTCCTGCACAGCCCCTTTTCTAACCCTTTCAAAGAGGAGAAGGAGGGAGCCATCAAGGACTCCGGTATGAGCGTGGTCTTTCGACTTGACGACGCGTTCACATGGCGCCACCTAGTAGGGTTATGTGATTTGTGTGTGTTAACATACTATTTATGTTTGATATACCTTCTTCCAAAATATGCCAGACCGCTTCCACTCTCTTCCACGTGACTGAAGGAATATCGTCGACCTATTGTTAAAAATGATTATGGCGTATTATAGATGTCATTTTGTACTTTCTCTTGTAAGGGAGGGAAATTTACAAGCAAATTGGGTGAGACATCACTTGGGCAAAGACAAGTTTGTGTTTTACCCAATATTCCACCGCCCCCCACCCCCCCCCCCCCCCCCAAAAGTGGAACAACGAAAATACGATCCAGTTTCCAACTCTTATCCGAAAGACCAACTTAATCGTCTGTGGTTGTATATCTACGATTCACTGGATTTTTCTCCAGTAGATCCAGTACCCATAAACGGTAAGAGCAAGAAAGTGCTTCTTGTTTAAGATATATGTGTAGTGGCGCAACGTCGAAAAGGGCCTCGAGCGCTGCTGTGGGAGTTGTAGAGAACGCACCAGACATCGCCATCAAGCACATCCTTTGGAGATGGCCCAATTTTGATTGGATTGTTCTCACTTCGCCCTTTTGCCACCACACAAGACATCCATATGCCAATATTGGTCGAACAACTGTTGTGTAAATCCATTTGATATATTTGGGTTTGAGGCCCCAAGTTTTACCAAAGGTTCGCCGGCATTGACCGAAGGCCATACAAGCTTTTTTGACTCTGAAATCAATGTGAGCTGTCCATAAAAGTTTGGAATCTAGAATGACTCCGACATACTTTACTTGATCAGTCACATTAATCTCAGTGCCAAAAAGACGTAAAGGTCGAATTCCATCGCGGTTTCGTCTTTCCGTAAAAAGAACAATAGATGTTTTATTCGGGTTAACCGAAAGGCCATATTGGCGACACCAACTCTCGACTACCTGAAGAGCACTTTGCATCAGGTCGAATAGGGTGCTTATGCACATACTAACTATCAGAGCTAGATAGTCGTCGGCAAATCCATAAGTTGGAAAACCGCTATTATTGAGTTGCCTCAATAGCGTATCTGCTACGAGATTCCACAAAAGTGGTGACAAGACTCCCCCTTGGGGGCATCCGCAAACACTCAATTTTCGAATCGCTGCTTGACGCAATGTCGAGAAGAGATGTCGGTTTTTGAGCATTTGATGAATCCAATTGGTAATCATTGTAGGTAGCCCATGGTTTCGTGCTGCTTCCAATATGGCATCGAAAGACACGTTGTCAAAGGCACCCTCAATATCCAAGAAAACACCCAAGCAGGATTGCTTCTGAGCGAATGCTTTCTCGATATCGTATACAACTTTGTGTAAAAGAGTCACAGTGGACTTTCCAGATTGGTAAGCATGTTGATTCACATGAAGAGGCATGTTTGCCAAATAAACATCACGGATGTGATGATCGATAATGCGTTCCAGACATTTCAGAAGAAAAGAGGTCAGACTGATTGGTCTAAAACTCTTCGCTTCCTCATACGACGCACGTCCTCCTTTTGGGATAAACTTTACAGTAATATCACGCCAGGATTTGGGAATGTACCCGGTAGCAAAACTGCTTACAAGTAGCTTTTTCAAAACATGTTTGATAGACTCAAATCCCTTTTGGAGCAGAACAGGATAAATCCCATCCGCTCCTGGAGATTTGAAAGGTGTAAAACTATTAAGTGCCCATTGAATCGATTCAGTAGTTACGATACTGCGAGCCGAGGCCAGAGACTCGTAACTACATGAAAAGACATTTGGTTCATCCGTAGATGCTATGTCCACACATCCGGGGAAGTGTGTATTGAATAAACATTCTAAAACTTCTTCATCGGAAGAAGTAAAGTCACCATTAGGTAAGCGAATTTCGTTCACTTGGAAATCCTTAGACTTTGCAAGAATTTTGTTCAACCGACTGACTTCACTCAAACTGGAAACATTTGTACAAAGGTTTTTCCAGCCGGATCGTTCAGCAGAACGAAGAGCCTTCTTGTAAGCCTTGCGAGCCGACTTGAACGACTCTGATCCATCTGAACGGCGTCTGTTCCAACTCCTTCTACATTGTTTCCTGAGTCTAGTCAGATCGGAATTCCACCATGGGGTCCTTCTTGTAGTCTTTACAGACCGCAGAGGACATGCTTCTTCAAAAGCTTCCATAATGTAGGATGTTGTAGTATCAACGGCATCATCCAGATCACTTGGATTTTCAATGGATGGAGAATATCCATGAAATTTGGTCGCAACCAATTCAATATAGAGTTCCCAGTTTGTTGACCGGGGATTCCTAAAACGCAAAGTCTGCGCAGTTACATTTGAATGTTCAAAGAAGATGTAGCGATGATCAGATAATGATTCCTCATCTGATACATGCCAATTCGTCAACTCGTGACTGATTCTATTCGAGCAGAGCGTTATGTCTAACACTTCTTCTCTATTAGAAACCATGAAGGTTGGGCGATTGCCTATGTTAAGTAATCCAAGGTCTGTACTACTTAAGTATTCCATCAGACTGGAGCCTCTCAAATTGATATCCGAGCTGCCCCAGATGATGTGATGAGCATTGGCATCACTGCCCACAATCAGCGCCAGCGGCCTTTTGTTACGCAGTGTACGACAACTCGTTTGAAGTCATCCGTTGGGGATGGTTCATCATGTGGTAAATATATCATGTGGTAAATTTCTTTAATTTACAATCCTCACAGGACCTCAAGTAACAATCATCTGTACTATCTGGACATATCATTTGACTAGTCAAAAAGGTGTTAAGTTTTTTTTCTGTATGCACGAGTTCACTAATTTGACGTTTGAGCGGTGCCGAATTCACTCGTTGCCATGGCTACATAAATAACACGGCACCGCTCAAACGTCAAAAAATTAACTCGTGCATTGGTCCATTATGAACTTCAAAGCAATTAGTTTTTTTCAATGCATCAACCATGAATTTCATATTCTCATGTATCATGCAAACACAAACATTCATGGCCGATGAATCCTTTGTATAGAGCTTAGTGACATTTGAAAACACGTAGACTAGCATACGCTCGTCATACACAGTTTGTTTTTGTTTTCCTCAAAGAAACTTGCACACGCTTTCCAGACTCACCAAAATGCATATGGAAATATTACCCAATTTGAAAAATTTAAACCCGTTTTCTGCGTGTTTTTTGAGACTGAGTACATGTTGTTTTCCTCTAAGGTTCACAACTACATCTACACTAGGGTACCCATACCATTGGGCGTGAAAACCACTATAAACACATTGTTTTGGTTTAAGTTTCCAGAACGATGTGAATGAGACAGTTTCCTGTTCACTCTTACAGGTTTCCAAATATTGTTTATATAAAGTATCCAAAGGGTCAAGCAAAAGGCGTTTTTGAACATTTTGGCGCACTCCATTGATAGATATGGTATCTTTCAAGCCAGGAAATGGCCGACTGATATCATCCCTTAGGTAAAAATTTGAAACTATGTATTGGACATCTGATTCATGCGAGGGTCGTCCTACTTTTGAAAGTGGTTGAATCCCTAAATTGTTTTTTTTTTATTCAGTTATAACGTGTTGAGACACGTCAAAATGAGCTTTAACTTTGGCATATGACCAATTCCTAGGAGGTAATTTTAGAAGTTCAATTTGCTTGTCAGGTTCGGCTTTTGTAACAGCTGAGTTCAAATTTAATAAAACGGAATTAAAATCCTCTGTAACATCGACAATATTAGGCGGAAATCATGTCTTTATTTTACCCAAAATTTGATTGAACATTTCGTCCATAGAAGCATTGCGATAGTTACTACTAGAAGCATCCAAACGTGAAGATTTTACTTGAAAAGAAATTTCCAAGAATTTAGCAAGCTCTTGTATTTTTTGTATATTATTTATAGAACCAACTGACTCACCCGAGGAAGGAGTTTCCTTTGGCGACGCCAACGAAGATAGTGGTGAAACTTGTTCCTCAAACGCCATTGCTTCTGGAAGATCCGTTACGAGAGCCTTCTGGTCACCGGTAAAGGAGCACTTCACGCAAATTTTCATCTTTTCCGTAATCCACCGAACTCCTCTCGAATGAAGCTTACTGATGAGGCCTTAGCTGATCGATCGTAGATTTGTCCTTACTGATTTGTGGCCGTCCAGTCCGAAGGGGTTACAGCATAAAGAATTGTATTCGTAATATTGAACTTTGTCCATTTCAACAGCTTCGGGAAAACTTTTTTCACTTTACAAAAAATAATAACGAGGAATATACAGCTGATAGACAACACTTGCACTTTCTCACTGCTCTTTGTTAGTTTTTGGTTAACTTATGATTCTCAAGCCATTTCAACGCTTTAAACTTGAATTGGTAAATACCTATTTGTCATATTGTCTACCCATTTATTTAACTGTCAACAGGAAAAAATTGCCTACTGATTGAAGAAAACTTTGTTTCTATGTAGTTTCGTTCTTAAGAAATTTTGTTTATGAACTTATAAATTTGTAAATATATGGTTCAAACAGCTCATCCTAGCAATATTTAATCATGTTTTAGGATCGAAAAATGAGCGTATTGAAAAATATTGTAGGATTGGATCTTATTGATCGCTCTTTTCAAATATACTTTGTTTGAAAGCTGGAATAGCTAATCGGGTTTTCATTATTTGTTTTCATAAACAGTGAAAAATGTCCAGGGAAACTGATTCCATTTCAAAAATTTCATATTTTTGAGATAATTTGAATCCGGTTCGACAAGTCATGATGAGTCTTGAGTCATGATTATTAAACGAAAAGGCATGTATGGCAAATCTTTGCATTTTTTACAAAATTAACCATAGATCAGGAACTAAAGAAAAGTACATCCTAAAAGTTACCAGAATTGACGTTTATAAAGTTTCTTTCTTAAAAATATTTTATTTAAAAATTTCCGCAAGTTCGGGCATAGATTTTCCAGCTTTTCTTTATAAATTTCCCCAACGGTGGAAAATTTTGTGGAAAACTTTTTCCAGTTCATATTTTATTTTGGATTTCTGAGAAAATTTGCTTAAATTTTCATATAAAAACTTTGTTTCTACAATGTTTCGTTCTTGAGTTATGATTTTTCAAAGAAAAGTCTTATATGGCACATCTGGACATTTTTCACAAAATTGGCCATAACTCAAAAACGAAAAAAAAGTGCATTCCAAAAATTTCAGTAATTGAAGCTTATAAAATTACCTTCTCGAAAATATTTTTTTGAAAATTTTCCACGAGTTCGGGCATAGTTTTTCCGGCTTTTCTTTACGAATTTTCCCAACGGTGGAAAATTTTGTGGAAAACTTTTTCCAGTTCATATATTTTTTGATTTTTGAGAAAATTTGCTTAATTTTTTATATAGAAACTTTGTTTCTACGATGCTTCGTTCTTGAGTTATGATTTTTCAAAGTAAGTAGTGTCAAGGGAAAACAAAAAAATTCCACCTAAGTTCTCCGGAAAAATAGGCGACCCTGAATTTTTCTCAATTTTTTTTTTATTCATATATCCATGAGCCCTGCCTGTGGAAAAAGTTTCATGAAAATCTGAGACCCTTCGGCCCAAACCCATACGGTAATAAAAAAAAATCCCCCACTGCAAAATCTTGGCTCGGCTTGACTACACGGAGCTTCAAATCAACCTAACTTTGACTTCCTTTTACTCAATTCGGCTCTTCCGTGAGATAGCCCATATTTGGCTTAACTGGCATAGAGAGGCCTACATGCAAACTGCCACGAATACCAACGCATGATCAATCTCACACAAGTCCATTTCCTCAGAGTGAACTCTTATCGATGTTTGTTTGACATTATGTGAGCTTTCGGTCAACGTTTGTCCAACAAGGAAATTTTTGCTCGACAGCAAGTATGTTTATGTTTGCTTCCTCGTAGCAATGCAATAGCAATATTGTGACAGTCCTCAGAGCAAAAAAAGAAAATTTTGTCAACATTACCCTGCTATGTAGGTAGTTGGACCGGAAAGGGTAAAAGTACCAATAACGGCCCAAGTAACAAAATTAATTTTATGCTATTCTTGAAGTGTTCTCTAACACCAGCTATATAAAACCAAGAATAAAACCAGTGAATCTTCAAACCTAAGCCAACCCCATCATAAACCTTTCATAAAACTAAGGAGGCCCATACCAGAGACGGTGTTGGAGAGCAAATTTAAGCTAGTATCTCTTAAAATTTGTAATCTTGCACTTATGTTAGTCTTCAACACTTCAATAAACCACAACACTTCCAGGTCTTGAAACAAGTTAAACTTACAATATGTTGGCATGATTCGTTACCAAACTGAATTAATCAAAACTGTTTCATAATATTAGATACCATTTATACAAAAAAAAATCAAATGAAACACAATATATATTTTCTTGTTTTTTCGATACCTACCTGTATTTCCGATTGACACCCTTATTACATCGTGAATGTCATGCATGAAACACCCGAAACGTGCAATGCGCCTCCATAATATTGCATTTTCAGGAAAACAATTTCATCAATTTGGTGCTCGCAAATGTTGAACATTGCAGCGTACTTGAACTCTCCCATCATGGTTTCCATTTCTAAGCACCGATTATCACAATCATGGCAGTAGTTTTACCCAACATTGTCTTAAAACCATAATATTTTTTTCTGAACTCAGACAAGTATAACAAGTCTCACTCAAGGCGATCTTAATGGAGACAAACTGATCTTTTTGAAGAACGTGATCAAATTTGCACGTTTTATTCAAGAGGAGTTCATTTTGACGTTTGTTTATTTATGCTTCCAATTTTTTTTTTTAAGATATTGCTCGCACTTTATGTTGAATACCTAAATGAGTGGGGATATGTATTTCCAGCTTTGGTTTGCATTGTAATAAAGCCCAGACACTGTGCTGTGAATGCAATTGCTTATCTAATCAAGAGATGAAATACCATTGGAAATAGTCGCTAGCATTATCAGAAAGTTGTGCGCCGCAAATTCAACGATTTTCGTGTGGAATAATTTGGCTAGCCACGCAATGCACTCTCGTAAACGGCACAAATCAGTAATGCTACAACTAAACAAATCATATAAGTGCGTTGATTTACGGGGGAGAAATTTATTATGTTCTCGCCCAAGAGTTCTAACTCTCGTTTAAAAGCGTGTTCGAGATTATCATAAAACAGATGCCAAGGTCACTTGTACTTACTAAAAAATGAGTTTTATGTGGTGGATCCAAAGTATTCTTGTAGAAGTGTTTAAAACCGAAAACGGTTCAAGATCATTTCTACTAAATGGAAGTTGCAGTGGTTAAAAGGCTCTACAGATGAAGAAAAAAATGGAAGTTGCTATAAAACCTATAGAAATATGCAAATCTACAATAAAACTATCATTAAACATGAACAAACCAGCTAGCATCTAAATTGTTACTTGGGAGCTATAGTGGAAACAGAAGGAGATTTTTCATATAGTTCAACTAGAATATAACGGCTAATATCCACAGGAATGATTGAACTATTTGAAATTGACGATATTCAGACCTTGATATACTTTGAAAAATGAACATTTAAAAATATTGCCGCACACAATATGTCAGATTGCAAAAATACATCCGTTATGAAATTTATTTTTCATCAAGAAAATCATTTTCAACCGACAACACATACACCTATTGAGAATTAAAGAACAAGTTTTAAGTTAGAAATCATGTTGCATCCACTATGGCGATAACTAGACAAACAAAGAGTGTATGATAATCCAATTATGGCGGTACTCTGGAGGTGATTTGTTAACATTTTGTGTTCAGTGAAATAGAAGTGGTAAATCTATTCTTCCATGACGGGACGGTTCGGTAAGGCATCATCTTAAAGTTTTGTGCTTAATTAGCTACAACCCAGGATTTCTCAATGTTCGAAAATATTCGCAAGCGACAGCTGCTAATTTCATGGTAGAGCGAACCGTTTCAACGAAACTCAAATTATGAATCTTTGCTTTTTTTCAATACTCTCATTTTTTTATACTGCTGACTTATTACTTCCATGATTTGAACACCTACCATTGTAGCATCTGACCACAATGAATCCCAAAAAAATGAAAGGTATAGAGAGGTTTTATTTTTTTCTTATAATCGTGTATTTTCGGAGTTTTCCATCCAATGCACTTTCAATGCAGTGGTAAGATTTGTGGTATGAAAATAAAACAAATAAATCTCATGACGTGTTAATCATTAATTGATCCATGGAAAGTTACAGAAGTAAAAACAAGACAAGTTTTTTTGTTGGCCAATGGACGGTACCACTGTGCATCTTTTGCCACATCACTACACGAGGGATTGGGAGACACACCCCAAAGGCATCTAACATGCATCGCCTCACCGAGACGTGTGTGCGCGTTTTTGTCCCTTCGTCCCCGTGTCGTCGCTTTTCTTTTTCAATCCGTCTGGAGGGTCTAGTAAAGAGTAGTTACTCAACTATATCCGCCTATCTTTCGGTGTGTGTGTGTGTGTGTGTGTGTGTGTGTGTGTGTGTGTGTGTGTGTGTGTGTGTCTTCGTGACTGCATCATCATCCGATGGCGAAGGAAAAAGCACGAATCTAGGACTACGCGTTGCCTTGTCCCGTTGCGGTTGACGAAGAGCGCACATTGACGACAGGATTTGCATAATGCGAATAGAATGCGCGATTTGGTTCCGGACGAGGTGTGGATTGGGAGCTAGCTAGTCTGCTCGAAGCTACGGAATCTCGGAATGACCTTCTTTCGGTTGGAATGTGGCGGAATAAGCACGTCTCGATTTTGGTTGGGAAACGAAACGTTGGAGCTTGGAATTGTCGTCAGACATGACTGACTGAAGTTTTCTTTAAAGTTGTTAAAGATTTTTGGGAATAAAATTTTGTACATGAAAAACGAAAAAAACTGAACAAGATTTAAAAAACCCGAATCATTTATATTATCTTGAGAAATGTGATATTCGTCATCTTATGTGTTTATTTTTGCTTCTTTTTTATGCAAAAATGTTGATTCAGTTAACAACTGTGGAATTGCCCATCGAACACTAAACTAATGATCAGAGTCTGTACCAGTGGAGACTTAATGCCGAGGATGCATTGTTTAAAGTTACAAAGAACAAGAGCTGTTGAATAAATGCAAAAAAAGTTGCTTTATGAAGTACAAAACATCATTCCAAAAAACAATGCGCCTTATATCAGCAACCGACACAGAATCCAACCGTAATCCGTTTGACTTGGACCAGCCGAAATGACCCTCCAGTTTTATGCCGCAGTGATTTTTGGATAAACGTTTTATTCTACTCGTCAGCGGATATAACACCGATGGTCGGTCGGTCCTCTGGATGAGGGCTGGACGCTCCCGGGTTTAATACGCCTCAACACCGATTTAATGGGCTTAAACAATTTCCGCTTCTTTTCGGCGAATAGGATGACACGATTCTCTGAAGAGCGGAGCCTCTTCACGGAAAAAATGGAAGAAGCGAAATTTTCCACCGGGAAAATGATGAAGGTTGAGAAGAGGCGGAGGCTTTTGGCCGGTTTGATGGTGGAGGTATGGATGAAAGTGAATTGAAAAAATGACAAAATAATCCACTCAGAAGGGATAACGCCACTGTTAAACCATTGTATGTCGGTTTATGTTTTTAAAATTCTGAGTGATGTAAGCGATCCTTTTGAAATATGTATCGGCAAACAACACTTCGCTTCATTTAATTCAGAATACATAAATGTATTCTTATTTTTTTTAACATTACGTCGTAACTGGAACAGAGCCTGCTTTACAGCTTACTATTTTCTAAACATTTCTGCAGTTATTTAAGGAACTTGAGGTATTAAACTATTGGTGCTAGAAAATAAGTTTATATTTAAACAATTTACGAAATTCATTATCATACATCAACACATTTACTAACTGATTGATTCTTCTTCTCTATTTTCAGACGGGGAAACACTTTCATCGAACATCACTTTTGATAAAAGCTTTTAATCATAAATTTCGGTTAGATTTGGAATTAAATACGTAAGTATGAAAAAACTTGACAATTTTAATACTAACCATACATAAATGTACAATTGCTCTATGTTGTTTTCGTTGAATATATGAAGTTATTCTATCTGAAAGTATTATTTCCCAATCATTGGAAAATTTTAAAACCAATAAACTTTTCGGTCAGATCTGTAACAAAAGCACCAACTTCAAAGAACTTCATCAGTTTTAACTTCTCGAAACTTCTTTCAGATTTATCGTCTTGCCATTATTGCATGCAAAACAAATTGCAAACTTCATTCTCAACCTGTCTACCTGTTCGACGTGGAAAAGTTGCAGCTTAATTTAAATTTCCTTAAATTGCTCC
This sequence comes from Aedes aegypti, assembly GCF_002204515.2. Taxonomy (NCBI): domain Eukaryota; kingdom Metazoa; phylum Arthropoda; class Insecta; order Diptera; family Culicidae; genus Aedes; species Aedes aegypti. The sequence continues at coordinate 54,091 of NW_018735906.1, forward strand.
ATAAAGCAAACCACAGGTGTGCGGCGCCAGCCTGATTTACCGCACGCCAACCGTACTTAAATTTGGCTTGCCTCATCACCCCAAACCGAGAGGGAGACGGAACCGCTTACTAGTAACGGCTAGAGTGGAGGGTAATTTTAAATAATAAAACTTAATGTGCTCAGGTCGCATCGCTTCATTGGTGTTTTGGCTGACCTATTGTGAGCCAGCTGTAAGATCGTTCTCGCAGATGTTACACTGTTTTAACTAGGGAGATTTCGCATGGCATAACTCTAAGGTTATCTAAGCTTAAAACGATAGAACAAAACATTTTTACTAAAGTCGAATGTACTTTTGTTCTCAAGAAGATGCATTAACGTTCAACGCTCCGTCATTGAATCATCGTCACCAACAAAACTTCAAGAGCAGTTTTTCTGTTCACAACTAAAACTTATTCGATGAAAATGTGTTGACTGTGTTTCGGTTGGAGAATAGAATACTGTGAACACATTTTCCTGTGAATTTTCTGGATTTTGAACGAAAAAACTGCTTTCGAGTCGAGATGTGCAGGGATAAGGATGGGAGTATCTTGACAGAAGAGCGTGAGGTGATCGAAAGGTAGAAGCAGCACTTCGACACACCGGAATGGCGCTGAGAGCACAGGCAATGAAGAACGGGACAACGGAGGAAATGCCTTCGCCAGTACTGCGGACGATGGAAACCAACCAGCCCCCACTTTGAGGGAGGTTAAGGATGCCATTCACCAGCTCATGAACAATAAAGCTGCTGGTAAGGATGGTATCGAAGCTGAACTCATAAAGATGGGCCCGAAGAAGCTGGCCATTTGTCTGCACCGGCTGATAGGCACATTATGGGAAACATAACAGCTACCGGAGGAGTGGAAGGAAGGGGTAATCTGCCACATCTACAAGAAAGGCACCAAGTTAGATTGTTAGAACTTTCAAGCGATCACCATTCTAAACGCCGCCTACAAAGCATTATCCCAGATCATCTTCCGTCGTCTGCACTTGTAGTTCGTGGGAAGTTATCAAGCCAGCTTCGTTGACGGCCGATCGACAACGGACCAGATCTTTACTGAACGACAAATTCACCAAAAATGTCGTGTATACCAGGTACGACAGTATTGACCGCGTAGAGCTATGGAAAATCATGGACGAGAACAGCTTTCCCGGGAAGCTCACGAGACTGACAAGCGCGACGATGGAAGGTATGCACAATTATGTGAAGGTTTCAGGCGAACAGTCCAGTTCGTTTAATCCCGCCAGGGACTACGACAAGGTGATGAACTTTTGTGCCTGTTGTTAGGGTTCCCATATTTGCTCTCACTGAAAAAAGTACATTTTTTCAACTCTGTAAAAGAGTACTTAAGAGTACACTTAGCCTACCTTGAAAAATTTTAAATGTACTACTAATTAATAATTTCAACATTTTTTTGCAAAAAATGTTTGGTTCCTAGGGTCTAAACGCAATGATAGCGGAACGGCAACGGAAAGCGGAACCGGTTCGCCAGCTTAAAACACACCGTCCTGAACGAACGAAAGTGAACAAAGTCCGAGTCGACAAACATGCTATAGTTCATGCCGGCGAACCAGTTCCGCTTTCCGTTGCCGTTCCGCTATCATTTCGGTTGGGGCTTTAATCACAGCCACTTTTCCTGCATTTCAATTAAAATTAAGTAAATCGATTTTTTCTATCATTTTTTTTATTATATTTACTATACCAAAAGTCGTTCGATTTTTTTCAAATAATATTGTCTTTCAAATGAGGTTTGTTTAAAAAATTCTTAAGAAAATATACAACAATTTGAGTTTGTGAAGGAACCAGAAAAACTAAGAAGAGTGAAACGTGTAAAAAAAAAACCTCAAGCATTGTTTTTCGATTTTAAAAGCAAATCTCATTTAAAAAAAGAAGGTTCGTGGTTCGAACCGATTTCGATTTTTTTTTTTAATGTTGTCGAGCGACTCATGATTTTTGGCATGTCATGATTCATGGTTCTTAGCATTGCACAACAAAAACATAACGCGTGTGTTGCGGCACGGCAATCTGACTCATAATATCGTGAGTCCAAATCATGGTGTATTTTCATAAGCTGAAAGCACTCCCAAATCATGATATCAGGAGTCATAATCTTGTTTTTGGATTCTGATTTCTACCCGTGTAGATTTCGACAATATCTGCAAACAGTTTCTGTACCTTCAAGAACTTCCGGTACAATTCCACACGAATGCAGTCACCATGATTCAGTCCGATGGACAACTCGTTCATAATCGCAACGCGAAAAAGCAAATAAGATCAGTGTTAAATGGATGGTCTACGGAAGCTCTGTACCAGAAACTGTGCAGTCAACTCATCAGCAATTTCACATCTCGGTTGGATTCCCTGGTCGATAGTTCCAAGACCTCGTAAAGGATTTGTGTACGATGGGGAGTAACGAAGACCGACGTTCCAAGCAGATCCATGAAAGTAATACTATACATATGAAACAGGCAAGTTCCAAACAGGCTTGCTGTGAAAATACGATAACTTTGATTTAGTAAACAGTAGACCTATGGTTGAAACGCGATTCTGCTATCTCCGGACGTCATCTGGCATCGAAACCCGAACTGTAGGAAAAATTGAAAAGCCAATCAGTACCATATCAAAATGTACGCGCTTAAAGTGACTCTGGATGAGTTATCCAGTTTCAACTTAGAGCACATCTGGGTTCTAAAGCTGAACGTCGTCACAAACCTCAATGAGGTATGTACTACTGAGTTCTTCCGGTTCAGATCTTCTAGCATCACTGCCAATAGTATATTGTTCGTTTCAGCAGTTCGAGATGGATATAAGTGCGGATACATATGAAATGTTCCTTCATATCTTAATATGACCTGGAAAGCGGTCGGATATTTTTTTTCCTATAATGGTATGATAAGTCCAAATAACTCGACGACACCGTAGGGGATATAGTTACGTTTGACTCTACCTGTTCATCATCTGCGGTCCAGTCCATTGAAATTTAAATTCCTAAGAGTTTTCCAAACAGTTTCGGTGAAGTTTTCCGGAAAGAACCGAGCACGAAGCACCATTATATGGATGATTTGCAGTGTTCACATAAAGAATGAAGCAGAGGAACTGGCAAAGCCAGTGTAAGGCTGAATGTACAAAACGCTATTGGCCTTCAAATTCATCCGACTTTCTCATACGAGCCGTTAGAACAGCAAACTGAAGTCTGCTAAACTGGTCAGAAACGTGTCCAGATTGTAATCTGGATTATTTCTTCGTCTTCCAAGGTGCGTTCCGAGTAGAGCTTCAAATGATTCATCATTTATTTATTTAGTTAACATCTACACAGATACACTTAAACTGTGCTACCTATAGAGGCGAAGAGCCCCATTCCGAACCGAGGTTGAAGCCTGCATCGGGAGAAACGCCCACCGAATATTCGGTGGAGTTTCACTACGGAGAGGATCGTGTTCGTGTGTTTGTGGCAAAACCGAATTTTACCAAACATCCTCCAATGCCAATGGAAGAGAAAAATGTTCCAAGCGGAAGCTCACGTCAAGGCGACTGACTCAGTGCTTCTCAATTTATTCGATGTTAGAAAAACTTGTTTCCCTAAAATGTGCCCAATGTATGGACGACTTTTAGTAAATTTAATTACGAAACTTTTGCTTAAGGATGATCAAAATCTGAAATGGCCGTTTTTTTTAAATCGACTATAAAGTTTTGAATATATTTTTTTCAGTGTAGAAAATGTTTTTTTTTCATTTTTTTTTTTTTTCTAAAACGTCAGGAAATTTCACGACAGTCCCCCATACAACACTTTTTTGTAGGTCTTAACGTTTTTGAGCTATACGGGTTTATAAAAAAAGTAAAAAAACACTTTGACCCTTTCCAAATGTTAGTCTAGATCGATTTAAAAAAAAAAAACAAAGTACGCAAAGTATCTTAGTTTCACATACTTTTGACATCCAGAAAGTTTCATTGAATTCTGAAGGGGTGCTGCCAATCGCGTGTCAAGTTGGCGTGAAATCCGTCAGGAACAATGTACCATCTTTACGTGGGCCTTCATACAATGCATGCAGTTTGATCTAGTAACTGGACTGCTCTTATCGTGGAACCCTAGAATCCAAATGGTATTCATATATAAACTTGGGTACTCTAACCTAACACTTTCAGGCACCGTCATCGATTCATTTTTCTGTTGTATCAATGGTTTTACTAATGGAAGAATTCAAATTATTTTTTATGAAAATTTATGTTTCTGCACACATTTCTGAGCAGTATTCTTTTCCGTCAATCAATGGTATGAAATGTCGTTTAAAATGAGTGAATCGTTCCACATACTATTGGGAACCGCCGACCAATTCGGGCCGCCAGACCAGAAGTAGAGAAAGCCCATCCTTCCCTGTCATTCTTCATCATAAAGTAATCTTGTAAATACAGCACGTCCTATGCAATATTTCATTTGTCTGCTGTGCTACTGCTGCTGGTACTATCAAATCGTGCTATCTTGACGCAAACCTCCTCCTACCGGTCTGCAACGGGGAAAAAAGCGGGCTTTCATGCGACTTGGATGTTGCAAAAGGCTGATTTTATTTTTTTTTTCGGATGCCGACAAAGTGACAAAGCCAAGCGAACAGAACGGAAAGCGACATCAGGACTTGGGCTTAACAACTGGTCTGGCCTGGCGATGACGACGGGGACCGTGGACAACAACCAGGCTGCAACGCTGCAACTACATGGGTGCATACATGTGTACTCCGGTTCGCTGCTAGGAACTGCAGAACCCGCAATCCTTATCTTGGAGTACCAGTGTTACGTAATATGAGCTAGGCCATGTGTGGAGGGGTTCTCATTCTCCAAAGCATGGGCGTAGCCAGGATTTTTGCGAATGTGACGTCAAAACGATTTTTAACAGATTCCTCGCAAGATCCCTTGCAGACTGTTTGTTGAACCTCCCAATGATTTCTGATAAGATCTGCTGAAGTCTGATATTTAGGTAAATTGCAAAAAGTTATTCAAAAAGTTTATCATGGCGCAATTGTTGTTATTAATTAATGCCGAAGATAATCTTTTAAAAATTCAAATAAAATATTCATCTTTAACAAACCATTTGGTTTTGTTTCTTTTTGTCGGCCATAGGGTGAGAGCAACGCCGCCCTTCCTGGCTGCACTCATTCTCCAAAGCACTAGAGAAAAAAAAACCGTCACAATTCTCATTCACATGCACGAACGATCACACAGGAGAATAGATGCCACGTCGGCATTGATTGTCTTGGAACTCGAATCAAATTGGACAGTTTTTACTGCCTACTAACTAGCTGCAATTAACACCGATCCCACGAATAAAAGCGGAAGAGGGTGACGCTATAGGCGAAGAACCCAAAGAAGCAGTGTGTAACTGATTTTACACCGACTACCCTGGCTGATGGCGGATGATGGACTCTTTTTTTGGAAAGTGAAGCCAAAACTGAGTTGACGGACATCCGCTTGATAGTCGCGTGTGAGTATTTTAACGCCTCTTAGGATTCATGTCACATGCATCGAAGCAGTTTTGGACGTGTTTACGGGTTTGGATGAATGTTTGAAGTGCTTGCTAACATTTTGTTTTTGATTTTTTTCGGGTATGGTTTTACCTGACCAGACGAAAGAAGCAAGAATATCACAGGATGATTTCTCTAAATGTTTTTTTTTTCTTATCATCAGTTGTTATTATATATGAAGGCCACACGGAACGTCATCATAATCACCCTATCCATTTGAAGAAGCAAATCCCAAGAACCACTCTATATATCGATGCGAAAAATGTATCACTATGATTCTATATATGTAGTGCACATTTTCAGCTTCATCGGTTCACTAAAACTCGAGTATTGCTTCTACAAAGTTTTGATGATAATTGTTAGAGTGAGACAAAAGATAGGGAAAATAACACGGTCTCCCGTGTCCCCTGAACTGTTCATAGTTGAAATAACATAAAATCTAACAAAGTTTGCAACAAGAAAAAGCAAAAATATAACAAATCCTAAAATTATGACAAATTTCTTACAGATTGTGTTCCAAGGATCTTCGAAAACAACAAAATGTTTGCGAATCATGTTACTGTTCATAACTTCGGATGTTGTTTGGAACGTTCGGATGTACAAACTTACAAATAAAATTGCAATAATAAAACACCTGATAGTATAAATCTGTTTCAAATGATAACACAGTAAAAACAAAGTTTGCTTTATAACAAAGCTATATCAACTTTTGTTATTTGTTACTGGTGTTTCGAAAAATGTGTAATAATCTTGTTAAGCGTTTCTGATCGGGTATACACCTGCTTTGGATATACACTAAAACCCCAAATTACGAAGGCTTTTTTTACACAACCTCAATTTAAGTCACTTTTTTCACGAAGTCAACTCAATTTACGTCACTTTTTTTACGCAGTGCGTAAATTGAGTTTAGACAATTCTATGGTAAATTATTGGCCTCCGGTTGGGGAAAACCTTTGGAAACCCATACAATATGGGTATTTTCGGAACGGGCACGTAGTGGGGATGACTAAAATCGATGTCAGACGCCATTTTGGAATCCAAGATCACCTCTGATTGGGGAAAATTGTTGGAAACCCATGCAATATGGTTTGTTTTTTGGAACGGGCACGACGAGAGGAATGATGAAAATTAATGTCCAACGCCATTTTGGAATCCTAGATGGCGACCTCTGGTTTAAGAAAATCATTAGAAACCCATGCAATATGGGTATTTTTGGAACGGGCACAATAAGCGATTAACGAAAATCGATGCCTGACGCCATTTTAAAATCCAATTCACTAAAACCTCAATTAACGAAGTCTGTTATTACGCAAATTTATTTGACGTCCCTTTTTTACGAGGTAAACTCAAGAACATCAGTACAGATTAGTACATTGATCCATTTCCTTATATGAAGATTTTATGCTACATATTAGTATCATCAATATACAACTACTTGCGTTTGTAGATACTTAGGCCGATGTTTCGTGGAGTCCTTGGAAGTCCAAAACATTGACACAACTCAATACAATACTTCAGGCACAAACGCAATGATAGCGGAACGGCAACGGAAAGCGTAACCGGTTCGCCAGCGTGAACTACAACAAGCTGGTCGACTCAGTGTTGGTTCAATTCCATTCGTTGTCAGCTCAGTCGAGATGGTGTGATTCATGCTGGCGAACCGGTTCCGCTTTCCGTTGCCGTTCCGCTATCATTGCGTTTGGCCTTTCGTTTGTTAATATGGAAAATAAGGGGCCTCTTAAATATTGAATAACTATATAAGTCTTTGGAGGACCAAGAATATCGCTATAAATTACAGTGAGGACCCAATTTTGTCAGCCCCTTGATGAATTTCAGGCTGACAAAAATGGGAACCTGACAAAATCGGGTCATTTTATTTTGTAACTGTTTTTTCAAATTTTGACGTGTTACATGAAGCGTCTAAAGCCTAGCTGAACACGTCTAAAGCCTAGCTGAATACTACCTAACTTATATGAATTGGTTTGAGTCTTAACTACCAATAAAACAGTGCACCAAACATAGCCGCCACCTTGAAACATCGTTTCAATCTAAACCTACCACTACAACTACAATATTCACTAGCCGCAACTGTCAAACATAAAACATAATAAATCATTTTTCTTAATCATTCAATATTTTACCCGCATCGTGCTCCGCTGTATCGCTGATTGCTGACAAGGGTTGCTGATCATCCGCAGGCAGAATACATATCTGGGTAACAGGTCGCTTGTAGGCAGGGTTTGGAAAAGTTATGAGATTCACACTACAGTGGGCAAGCGTAACAAATCTAGGGTTACCATCCGTCCTGATTTAGCAGGACATGTCCTGATTTATTTTTCATATTTCAAGATTTGTCCTGCTTTTTCCTGCTTGGCGGACAATGTGAGATCTCAGAGATATTTTGAAGTAGGAAAAGTTATCCTAATACCAAAACACAATAATAATGCTCAAATGGCATCAATTTAAAAAAAAAATGAGTTTTGTGGAAGAAACTGACTTTTAGTTGCATATAAAGTTTGTGATGCGTTCCATACTGTATCACAAAAAACTTTCAGGTTCAGTCGATTTTTGAGATTCTGATGTTTTAAATAGAATCTTTTGGGCACGTACTAAAACACAAGCTATCATTGTTGGTGTACTTCTACGGAATTCTATCAAAACGAAAGCGATTATTAGTTTCAGCACAGATGATAGCAATCATGGGAGCATAAAACTGTTTAATATCTTGGTGCAATATTTTGATGCATCACCATTAGGCATTCTCTCTTAAGGTGAAGATGCATCGAAGCCAAACCTCGAATTTTCAAGAGCACAAATCTAGAGAACCTGAAAACCGTTCATGCTGAAAATCTAATCGATTGATCACCACCAGCGAGTGACCAGTGAGTAGCATTTTCAGCACAGATGGTGGTCTGGTTTTCTAGATTTGTGCTCTTGAAAATTCGAGGTTTGGCTTCGATGCATCTTCACGTTAATATTTTGCTATGTTTTTTGGAACTCAAAGAAATATCAAATGAGAAAACTTGTACGATTGCTGCTATCATTGAAGATGTTCCATAAATGCTCAAATTGCAATTTCAGTGGAGTTTTTTTTCCTTGGGTTTGGTTGGGTGTACTATCACTGCAACCATTTGATTGATCTTTCAGCGGAATTAATGTTTACAAAAAACCATGGCCAGAACTACAAAACTAAACCAGCGGAGCACGACAAAATTAAACTAGCATCTTGCACTCCATGAGTTTCTGGAACGATCCTTAATGATTCTCTCTCAAAACCGTATTAAAAAAACTGTCGGTTTCCAGTGAAAATGTTTACCATATATCCCCCCAAAATGTTTATTGATTTAATGTAGGACACTCCATGAATTTCTATTGAGATCTTTGGTCAATTATCACGAGATCTGAATGAAAACTTAACGGAGGCATCTTTATGAAACTTCTAAAAAAATTCTTTGTAAAACCATGTTTCAAGCGGTATTTCCTTGAATAATCTTTTATAAATCGCCAAAAAGACTTCACGTAGATTTCGAATATTTTTTTTAGATTCTATTAAACACACTTTTGACATTCTTAAGCTGTTTTTTTTAACCATTTTATGCAATTTCCTAGCTAGATCTTAGACACAAAGCATATTTCTGTTAAAATCAGCGGTAAATTGCTGGTGAGATTGTTACAATATGTCCTGAAGTGGATGTTTGAGGCCCTCTATAGATTTTAAAAGATTCCTGTCGAGGTGCTTCATGTAATTTAAGCGACAGCCTGGCGAAGAGTACTGTGATTTTTGACAGACTTCAAACAATAATTTTGAGAAAAAAAACTTGTCAGATACTTAGCAAAATATAAAGTCAAGACACCCTAGTGTCTTCTGAAAAGTTATAGATTTTTGTCGTAAAAAAGGCTAGTTTTATTTAAGAGTTTATAGTTATGCTCACACCCGCTCATTAGAAGTTTCTCGAGATCGTACATTACAAGTCATCAACGTGAAAAATCGACAATAAATCTTTGTTATCACTGCCGTTAGAAATATAAGGCATGTTCAATATTTGAAACAAAAACATTCTTGCACAAGAAAATTATTAAAAATTACAAAATGTCCTGATTTTGAATCTCCGAGATTTGGTCACCCTAAACAAATCACAGTCAGCATAGCCAGTGAAACTCACTGCTATTGCTGCTGTAGGCAAAATGCCTTGAAAATAGCAAAACACTCGTTGGGGGGCAACCCAAAACTACTGTAGAAAAATGTTCTATTTCCCGTTGCATTTCCCGCATTTAAGCTAAGAATGCATTTCCGCTCAAGAAAAGTAAAAATTTCTGCCCAAGAAATGGACAAGAAATTTCCTACAGTGAGCTCCATTTGAATTGACATTTCTTTTCAACTGCGTATTACGCGTTGCACAAAAAATTTCGATTCAAAAAAAAATCCAGAGTTACTCATCGCTAAATTTCCCATCAGAATAATCAAAGTCACCGATGCCTATAAAATTGATTACTTTTGTTTATGCTGAATGAGCTGTCACGATTGATTTGATCGGTTCGACGGATTTTGCGTGAAACCTCGTCGAAAAACTTTAAAAATGGATTGAAGCATTGACAAAGCGATCCCTACATGCGAGACACATAGATGGGAATCGAACACGTTGCAATCTTTAGCATTTGAGAAATCTAAGGAAGGAATCCGTAACATATTGTATTACAACTAATTTCTTCTAACATTGAGTTTTATGGCAAAAAATACTATGGATTCACCCCAACATTCACATACATGAAGATGATGTGTATTCCGGAAGTTTCGCTATTAACCGAAAGGAATCAACTAACTCCAATCCCATGTACTACGGCAAGCTTTTAAATCCTTCTTATATGAAATCCGCGAATTGCTGGGATTAATTGGGTTGCACCATATGCATGAAGACTCCAATTCAAAAGCTTACGAAATTTTAGATTCTTGCGTTGAACGAGTGCTAATGTAAAAAAAAAATAGATGAAATAATGTCCACACTCCAGCTAACGTATCGGTATGTTGTGAATCTGTGATGTCAATTAAATCACGTTAGAAACTGCAATGCTTACTATGGTTCATATGCTCTATGCGGAGATTGCTCGCTGCGCGTTATTTCCGCGAGGCAATCCAAATTTTTAAATTTCCCCGCAATACTGCGATCAAAGAAAAATGCTATTCTTGAGCATTTCTTGCAAGAAATTTCCCACGCATCGAGATAAGCGATTACTTTAGAGATAAGCGATTGATTTAGAGAAATGCATGTACCCAGCATAGGCTACTTGATGAGATTCACGATTTTAAACTACTGTAGTGAGAGAGCCACGTGATTTTCGCGAAATTCAAGCCTACTACTATTACCATTTCCAGCCCTGCTTGTAGGTCCCGCTATTCGTCCGAAGAAGAACCACCCGCACCACGCCGTCGCTTCCAGGATTTGCTTCAATTATTGGTGCCATATCGTCGGAGGTAGCGAATCGTCACGTAGAATCACAATCGCCCCCGTCTTCAGTGTTGTGCTAGGGCAGTGATAGGGTTTTGAATCGCGTTGTAGCTCCTTCAGATAATCGTTCCTCCATTGAAACCAGAATTGTTGTGTTTTCTCTTGCAGCCGCTGAAATCTGTCTAGCCGGTTGAGAGGAATTTCTCGAAGATCTGCATCCGGTATAGCGTACATGCGGGGAGCCAACCCAGGAGTCAATGCAGAGAGATCCGATGTGTCCTCCGATAGTGGTCCCAGTGGCCTCGAGTTCATACAAGATTCCACTTGAGCCAAGACAGCTGACATCTCCTCGTAGCTGGAGTAGGGAATCTCGAAGTTGCCGTTGTAGATGACGTTTAGCGGTTTTGACCGCGGGCTCCCACAATCCGCCGAAATAAGGTGCCTTTGGTGGGATTAGATGCCACGATATTCCTTCCTCGGCAAGATTGTCCTCAATGTGGTTTAGATCCGACTGGTTTTGCAGACAAAGGTAGATTTCGTGAAGCTCATTCCAAGCTCCGATGAAGTTTTACCATTATCGGAATGTATGAAAACCGGTTTTCTTCTTCTGGCAATGAATCTGTGGAGTGCAGACATGAAGGATGCTGTCGACAAGTCCCCTATGAATTCAAGATGGGTTGCTTTTGTTGTAAAGCACACAAACACGCAAATGTATGCCTTCACAGGGGAAGCTCGCCGATGAGGTGGTCGCAAGTACACAGGTCCACGGTAATCTACACCGGTGTGGAAAAATGCTCGACTAGGTGTTACCCGTGACGCTGCAAGTTGGCCCATAGGTTGTCGCATCGGAACTGGGTTCGCTCGTGCACATTCGTAGCAGCTCCTGGTGATTCCTCGCAGCAGACGTTTTCCATTCACTGGCCAGTAGTGTTCTCGGATAACGGCCAGCATTAACCGTGGTCCCCCATGTAGAAACTTGTGATGGTAATGTCGTGCAAGTAGTTTGGTAAATGGATGGTTCCCCGGTTTGTTGGAGTTTTTTTTTCTATCTTTATTAACGAGATTTTTAGCCCTGGGCTAGTTCATCTCAGGACCAACGGCTTTACTTCCCTTCCGAAGGAAGTCGTCACTGAAATTTTTAGTGACTATCTCGGGGAGGGGATTCGATCCCAGGTCCTCGGCGTGAGAGGTGTGTGTTCTAACCACTACACCAGGTCCGCCCCCGGTTCGTTGGAATGTCGCAGACGGCTTCCAACTCGAAGTATTCCTTGGTCGTCACAAAATGGAATTAAAGTGCGTACAGTAGATCGGGATGAAACAAGTTTGCCAGCGGAAAGTTCCTTGATTTCTTGATAGTAGAATTCCGATAGCCGTAGCGGTAAACGCGCAGCTATTCAGCATGACCATGCTGAGGGTCGTGGGTTCGAATCCCACCGGTCGAGGATTCTTTCGGATTGGAAATTTTCTCGACTTCCCAGGGCATAGAGTATCTTCGTACCTGCCACACGATATACACATGCAAAAATGGTCATTGGCATAGTAAGCTCTCAGTGAATAACTGTGGAAGTGCTCATATGAACACTAATCTGAGAAGCAGGCTTTGTTCCAGTTGGGACGTAACGCCAGAAAGAAGAAGAAGGATTCCGATTGAACTAGATGGATCAGCGGAAGTTTTGCTCCTTCCAGTTCTTCTACCGATAGGGTTCGCTTCAGGTGTAGAGGTTGACCGAGATGACGTGATTGGCAATTACGTCGGAAGCGTAACATGCATGCAGTTTCTTTTTTTTTAATTTGGTGAAGTGCGAGTATCGAGAGAATATGGGATTTAGTTTGGCAGAGCAGGATACCACAGCCGCCACCGTTTCTCTCTCCATTTTGGCCAATTTTCTTCACGGGTTCCCAACCATTCCAGGCCGTGCTGCCATAGTTCGCTTGGTAGGAAGTCCTTGACGTACATGCCTCTTGAGACCAAATCTGCCGGGTTTTGGGTTCCAGGGACATGATTCCATTGGGCGTCATGTGTAGTTGATTGGATTTTGCCTACCCTGTTAGCCACGAAGGTTTTCCATTGGTACGATGGGGCCCTGAACCAATTCAGAACTACGGTGTAGTCTGATCAAAAGTGTACCGAGTTGAATTCCATTTCCAGTGCTTGAGTGGCCTTCGTGAATAAGCGAGCAGTGAGCTGTGCGGCCTGCAATTCCAACCTTTACTGCACCATTTCTATCCACTGAGCGAGCGTAGATACAGCAGCTATAAGCTGCCTTTGAAGCATCCGCGAAGCAATGCAATTGCACCGAAGCTGCATTTGGTAAGAAGAAGAACCTGTCAACCTTGCAGGCTGCAAGTTGGTCCTTGTTGGATCCTCGTCGTCCCATCCAATGGGTATCAGCCAAAGAAGTGAGCGATGGACATGGGCATAGCCAGGTTTTTTATCGGATCTCCACCCCACCCCCCTTAGATTGGCAATATCGATTCTTAGCACATAAGCAAGATATCAACTCTATTTTACATATTAAGCAAAATTGAAGTCCTAAACGCATCTTGTTTCAATGTTGAGTTACGGGTCTGTTTAAAGTATTCGAGATTTACCTATTGGAAAAATTCCAAAGATTCGATTCGTTGTGGTCTCTTTGATTGGCAATTTTCCTCTGACCAGTAAGACGAACGGAATCAACCCAAGTTCCTGGTTATACATAATCGTAAAATTATCTATGAATTTCTCCACCAAAATTCCTAAAGAGCTTCATATAAAAATTCCACTTTTTTTTAAACTTCTTCGAAATAGCATAAATAAATAATTACCTCGAACCTCGTCTTGGAATTATTTTAAGTAGAATTCAAAGTATTTTTCATCCGGAGATTTCAACATAATTTTTCCTAAACATAGAGTAAAGTGGGGCAAAAGTTCGAGTGGGGTAAGAGTTTCTTTTTGAGATTTCTAGCTCAATTCAAAACAAATCTTATAAATGTCATGGTGGTTCGAATGTTATTCAAGTAAGAGACTTTCAATCCAAATATCATAAAAATCGATTGAGATTTGGAAAAGTTATGGCGATTTGTTGTTTTTCGACGTGAATATTGTAATTTTTGGTCAAACTTTCCTTGCATGGAACCAATTGACGATAAAATCTTTTTCAATATTTTATGTAAGGGCGTTTCTAGGCCTATCATAAGGTTGCTTTGAGGTGTATTAGTTTTTGCATACATGCTTGAAAACAATTTTTGGCCCATAGTGGGGCAAAAGTTCGAATCAGCGGGGCAAAAGTTCGACCCATGTATAAAACCTCGGAAAAATTTGCAAATTGCCAAAAATCCACATATTATCTTCAAATTTAGTTAAATTTGTCTGATCGTGTGAAAATAGTCACCAAAATTTTACATTTCCACTTTGTTTTGCGAAAAACTGCTATTTTTGAGTATATTACAATTAACCCGGTTTTGGGCAATTTTTTGATGAAAATTTAGTGTGTATTTTTCGTCAACCTTAAGTTTACAGCTGGTGTAAAGTATGCCTGTCATAAAAGAATCGATATTTTGTGTTTTAGCCAGCGAACTTTTGCCCCACACTAGATTCGAACTCTTGCCCCACCGGTGGGGCAAAAGTTCGAATAAGACAATCAATTTTGAAACTGTTATAACTAAAAATGAGTAAATATTTTCACACAAGTTTGTTCAGCAAAATTATAGCCAATATGTTGAAGGTTCACTGTATGGTATTTGTTTTGTTTTAACTGCTATTGTTCTCCTGGAAACATTGGTTATACCACTAAGGTCGAACTTTTGCCCCACCTTACTCTAATTATGAAACTCATCCAAAAGCGTTTTTGAACATTTTTCATGGATTTGATCAGAAATGTTTGTAAAAATATTTCTAACAGTATAGAACCAATAAATTGTCTTTGGTTTCCATGGATTATTTTTTGGTGTTAGGAACATATTTTTCATCGTATTCATAAATTACTTTACATAAAGGCGTGAATAAATCTCAGAAATCATGATTATACCCATGGGATGATTCAATGCTTCAAAATGTTCTTGGTGAAATTCCTGAAAATCTCTTAAGATGATTTCTGTAGCAATCTGTCGATAGAGCATAGAAAAAATCAGTAGGGAAATTTTAATTGAATTTCTGAAGGAATCTCTAAATTAGTATAAAGAGGAATATTGGAATTATAAAAATAGATTTAATGAATCCTTGGTCATACTTCATCAAGAATATCCTAAGAAAGCTTCGACAAAACGTATTTTCGAAGGGATCTATTAAAGATTTTATGAAGTTATTATAAGCATAATCTCAATAAAACTGTAAAAAGCAAATTAAGAAGGAATATTTTGATACATATTAAAGAAAAAAATGGATTTCTTTTTAACAAGGAGACAATTATTGAAGTAATTTCTTAAAAAATAAAAAAAAAAATATATAACAATTTTGTGTTGTGTTTTTAGTGTAGTATGTGGTCGAGTTCAAGAGAGAATGCATGAAAAAACTTTAATTTAGATTTAATTAATTGTTTTGAAAATTTTTGAGAAAAAATTCCATAGATTTGTTTTTTAAGTAGTATTAAGAAAAATTCTCAGAATGAACCAACACACCTAGTTTTTTTGTCATAAACTGTGCTGTCTGAATCTCGTTTTTGTTTTTTTATTCAATTTTAAGCATTATTTAACTTGCAAGTTGTCAGATTAATAACGAAACAAGATTAAATAATGCTCGAGATCAAATGAAATCAGCTCGTTCAGTAGAAGCCGAGATATAGCATACTATATTAAGTTTTTATAGAAGATTTCTAGGAAACATCTCCAAAAACACTTTAAAATTTTGTTGAAAAATCTCTTAAGAACTTCAATGTTCTCCCAGAAACGATTTAAAGAATAATTTCAGGAATAATTGGAGAAAGACGTTTGATAAATCTCTAGAGGAATATAAATGAAATTCCGAGAGAAACTCCTTGGGAAAAGCGAGGAGCTTTCTTTGATAAATTCAACGATAATATTCTGCTGACAATATTTTTGCAGAAACTTTCGGAGTTTCCGGACAAGTTTGATAAAACCATCGAATAATATCGGGCAAGATGTTTTTCAAAAAGCAGATTGTTTGGTGGACTACATACGTTTTCCAATCAATTATGATGTTATTTTTGTATAAATACGTGCGCTGGAGACAATCTTAGAAAAATTCAAACACAAGCCATTGCCCCCTCTGGCTACGTCCATGCGTGCATGACATCAAACATCATCATCAATTTTAATGTAAAAATCGGGGGTAGACAAAATCAAGGGCAGATAAAATCGGGGGCTGACAAAATCAGGTCAGTACTGTATAACAATTTTTATTTTACTGTTATGAATAGATAAGGGCCTGTGCCATATCAAAAAAGCATCCATTAATAAATGGTTACGCTTGTAGATCCTAAGGCCCTATACTCGATATAGATCTTGGAGGACCTAGGACATCCACACAAACCAATACATTATATCGTTCTTCTCACAGGAATGGTTAGGGGCCTTTGGAGTTTTTCAAAACTATCCTCTTATCATTTATAACGGTCGTAGATTAGAAGGCCTATACTCTATTGAGTCCTTGGAGGACCAAAAAAATCCGCACAAACAAATAAATATTCCGATTTTAAGTCAACGGAGGAGCTAGGATATCGGTACAGATTTAAACAATACTTATTTTACTGCTATGAACAAATAAGGCCATAAAAAAAGTATCGTATTTAGCCAGTACAATGCAGTTATATATTCCAGGATGTTTTTGGACGAACTAGAGCACCTGTTGCACTCACATAGTAACTCTGACCTTACAATACAAACTCTTTTTCAAAACATAACAATTTTCTAGGATCCAGTATTGTGTGACGTAAGTCTACATAGAAATGAACTCATGTAGAATTATATGCCCAAACTCCAAAGAGTCCTTGGAAAACCTTCACTAGTACACATTCTAGCCTGATTAAGAACCCAGTATATTAATAATATGTTAATGATGCTATATGAGCATAATTTCTCTAAATAATATAAATTTAGTTCGAACAAGTAGACTCCAGAAGGCAAACCTCGTTTTACGAACCAAGCTCCCTCGTTTTACGCACCGATTCAATTTACGCACCCCCGATCTAGCTTAGCTTAGCTTAGCTTAGACTGACTACACATATCAATGGTTGCTATTCCGTGATTGACCGAAGTCAGTGAAAATGCACAAAGAATCAACTAGAAGATCGGCTGGGATTGGCCATAATCTTCTTCAGTGTGCATAATTCAGTGCCTCTATTTATACATGGTCAATAACGGCGCCGGCCACGTCCTTGCAGTCAGGTGGGATTGGGGGCAGGAATGTTAGTGTGTAACCTTTGCTATTTGGAGACCGTGTTTGCCTCTGCATCTCCACAAAGGTTACTGGGAGGGATGTTTGTTAATGGAGAGGATCGTTGGGTCACAGGATTCACTTTGATAAGCGATTAGACCATGATAAATAATTATTTGTGAGCTATAAATATGCTTATATGTAAATATAATATTTTCATTTGGTATGAACAATATCTATTAAAAAAAATAATGCCGACACTTGAGGTGACGAACCTATCAAAGTTTGTTGAATAAAGTGAACCTTTCGCAAGTCTACACTCGTAGTGTCGAACCATTCAAAGTTTTTTTTTCAATTACAAAAATAAAAGTAAAAGGATAAAGGTGTTTTGAAAAAAAAAATTGTATGTAAATAATTTATGAATCAGAGTTTATGTCGACACTCACAGTGACGAACCTTTCATAGTTTGTTGAATAATCATATTTAAGTCTCACCGTTGTAACGAATAATGGTGCAATCATACATATTTTATAGATTAGAAATAGTAGCATGAAACGAGCTCACCAATTGATCCGTCATCCTTGAGCAGCAACAATCCACTTTCAGCTTCACTCGTTTGCTCGGCTATATAAAAACACACAGAGAAAATAGGCGCGCGACCCGAGAGGGAAAACAACTGACGACTGCTCGGACATTCTTGACGCACTGCACAGGAGCAAGCGTCAACGTCGAAAGATCAAAAAGAACTTATCGAACGCGGCACTTTTTAACTTACCCTAACCGACGCCAAGGTCGAAGGATCAAACACAACTCTCAATTTACGCACCCCCGAGTTCTTTAATTGAGGTTACAGTGTACATTGATGAAGGCGGTTCTTTGAACTTTACTGTCCATAAAGGCATAACTGTCCCATATTGAAAAGTAGGCATTGAGAAAACACCGCTCAAAGTTTGAAGTTTGACTTCTCATACAAATGTTCATGATTTCCTAGTACATTTCTACATGCCATATTTATTCAACACAACCTCACAGGTAACTCATTTTGCTTCTATTGATCATCAAAAAATATATATTTGAACACAATTCACGCTTTGCAGTTGCTATTTCGATTGACAGTTCTTATATAGAGACTGTTATGCCCTAATTTTTGCAATATGGGACTGCACCAACTTCATATTTTTCCACAAAATTTTCAAACAAAGTGTGTTAATTTTTATATGGATAGTAAAATACATATTGAAACATGGATGTTGTGACGAAAAAGGTGTTGCGTCAAAAATCCATATGAGACAGTTATGCTTTTATGGACAGAATTTGGTTGGTAAAAACATGCGAACATTTTTGTGTCAAGTAACTTGATGAGTTAAGTTTTAAATCAGAGTTGAGTTTCACGAAACCCTTCATATTCCAACATCTAGAAATCTAATGACTCTACTCCATTCGAGGTAACAAATCATGTTCTTGAATTTAGTCGTTGGAACACGAAATGGTTAATGTACATGTATATTTTACGAGAGATTCTTCATGACCTGCTCCAACAAACGATGCTCTTGAAATACCATGAAATACCCCGGTTACACTGCAATTCAAATGAATACCTTTGAAAACCGTCCAGGTTCTAATAGAGGATTAAAATTATTTCCGCTAGGATTCTTCGCACTTCTCGTCTCAATTACTTCTTTGCGAGCGTATTCTCCCCTTGAGAGCAGAAGAAACACACGCGACGTTCCTCCCCAACCAACCCCTCGCCTTCCCAGTAAACAAAATTAAATCTCTGCACAATGCATCTCGTGGCCCCTTGTGCTTCCTCCGTGAGAACAAACAGCATCCACACCCTGTGACCGCTTTACCGGAATTGCAGACTGTTCAGGTTCGGAATTCCACAGCGTGTGCAGAGCAGAAGCGCCACGCTGGATATGCACGCGAAAATAAGTGCAGACAAATAGAATCGCATATTTTTCCCCATTAAACGAACATCAAGTTTCAATTACATTGTGCTGAAAACAGTGCAACTATACGAATGCTCCCTGCACCCTCAGCCACCAGTCAGGCAGTCGGTATTGGTACCGGGTTCTGTATTAGGGTGGATCACAAAATATGATAGGGATGAAATAAGTGAAATACCAGTAATTATTTCACATTTCAAATGTTCTTAAAATACACTCTGCGGATGTTATCTTCTGAATACAATTTCAGCCTTTTTTTCAATAGTTATTCGCCAGGATACCGCTCTTGCCGGAAACTATTAAAGATCGCGAGCTTCTTCTCTAAAATGAAGATGCACATATTTTTTACTTATTAGAAAAAGATTGAACGTTTGTTCGAAAGATGTAACATTGAAAATACCAAAAAGTTTATATGGCCAAAAAGCGGGAACAATCATAAGTCTAACTTTTGAAATTAACCTTCGCGCATAAGTACATTACTCAAGTCGCGTTGGGACCCATCTCCATCCTTCTATTGAGAATTTCACTGATTAGGTATACTACAAACTGTCGATACTTCCGCTGGTCTGATCAGATCCTGGATTGCCCTTTTTTAGAGTCACCCCAGATGACACGACAGTTGATCGGTAGTGTGTGGTACTCCTGTACCGATTTCATCAAGCGGTCACCGATAACGGCAGCCAGTAGCTCTAGTAACGGTGTTGACATTGTTTTCAGTGGTGCCACCTTTGTTTTAGCGGAAACGAGTGAACATCGCACCTGCCCAAGGTTGACTATTCGGAAGTAGGCTGCGCATGCATATGCTGCCTCACTTGCGTCCACAAATACGTGCAGCTTACGAACCTGGGAGGATCATATCCCAGAAAGTAGCAACGAGGTACCTTCACATGGTTGAGATGATGAAGCACCTCCACCCAATGCCCGAACGCCGTCTCTGAATGACCAACTCGTTAGAAATTCTCTTGTCCCAGTCCACCCGGGCAGATATCCTGAATAAGTTACTTTCCGTGAACAACAAACGGTGCCACAAGTCCGAGTGGGTCAAAAATACTCATCATGACTCTAAGGACCTGGCGCTTCGTTGGTATAACCTTTTCCGTCAACAGCTGGTGAACATTGGCTCAAAAGTTCAAAGCAAACGAAGATGTCGATTTCTGGTAGCCAGGTCATTCCTAATACTCGTTCTGAATCGGTCAACTTCTCCGCAGCAATGCTTTTAGATGTTTCCGAGAACTGTACCCCGAGTTGTCGAAGAACTTGTTTGGAATTTGAAAGCCAATTTCGGATTTCGAAACCAGCACTAAAATGGATCTACTTCACCTCGAGTGCTATGCGAACTGCTTCTTCTACTGTATCGGAACTGTTCGCGTAATCGTCTACGTAGGTGTTTTCCACTATGGCCGCTGCTGCTTCCGGGTAGACTTCTTTCCATTCTTCGGAATTTTTATTTTTAACGTATAAGGTAGAGCAAGGTGAACATGTTGCCCCAAGCGTTGCTACGTCCATGACGTACTCTTGCACTGCATCTTCTGGGTGATCCCGCCACAAGAAGCGTTGTGCTTGTTGATCTTCCGGCTGGTTCAGGATCTGGTGAAACATGTTCTTTATGTCTCCCGTGATTCCCACTTCTCTCTGACGAAATCGGAATAAAACGGATGGTAGCAATGTGAGTGGTTGTACGTTCCAGTATCTCGCGTGGTCTACGGTCTCCATCAGCTTCAATTTGTGGAACTAAGGCCACACCAACATTATCGATAGAGAAAAAGTCCTTCACCACGTCATGCTACTGCTGATCGGTCGAATGGACATAAACGTGAAGAAGATGATGCTCAAATGAAACAGGTCTATACCTACTGCTTTGCCGGGTCCTTCCAATTCGTGTTGTCGCGGCAACACTTCCCTTCTCGTTTCTTTAAGGTTAGCAATAACTTTGCATTGTCGGCACCGATCAAGATGCGAGAATCCGCAGTCGATTAGTTGGTGATTGGAAATCCTTATAGGTAGTCGAACTTACGTTCCAGCTCTTCATAGTTTAAACATTGCGGAGGGAGGTTCAAACTGTCAACCGTTCGTTCGCACATAGTCCAACGTGTACTTTCGATTTTTACCGATACCAGCGATTTCTAACTGTACGTTCTGCGCCCACTAGCATAGAGTTTCCACTTCACCTTCATAGGTGGTGAGCTTAATCCTTCTCGACAAGTGTGTGCGATGAACCATTATCGAGGAACACCAAAGTATTTACTGACGTGTTTTTTTTTTCATGAAGAGTAGACAGGCCCTTAAACAAAAAAATTGTAAAACTCAACGGGGCACCCCCTAGATATGTGCCTTATGGTAAGAAAAAAGGTCTCTCAAAATTTCAACTCAATTGGTTGCGCCACCAGCTGGCGCATTCAATTCGAAATTTGTATGGGATACTCGTTTCAAATATATTGAAAATTGACCCTTTGTCACTGTTTCGATTTGCACACTAGTTGATCGTGTTTAATTGAGCCCAGAATGACAAAAACACTAGTTGATACCCTACTGAACATAATCTCAGAAGGTTTTATCTGGATTTTAGCTCATTTTAATTAACATTTCAGTTGTTGAAAGTTAAGCTTAGATCAGCACTTTCGTACAACCACATATATGCATGCGCCTTGCGCAGCAGCTCGCCCAGCGTCATAGGTGGCTATGATGCGCCTAGTGATAACCATCATGGTATGTTGAAGAAATACAGAGCAGTATTGCAGATCTGCTTCAGTTGATTAAAACACCAGCTTAATCAATTTTAATCATGATACAACCTTCTACAATATTGTTCGTTATGATGTCAAGTACTGTTTTTGACATTCTGGATTCAATTGAACGTGATCAACATTTGTCCTGAACCTAACAGTAGATGATGTACTGTTTCGCATATGTTTGAGCTGGCAATCCCATATTAACTTCAATTCAAATGCGCCAGCTCATGGAACGACCAATCGTGCTGAAATTTTCTGGAAGTCTTCCTTTAATCCTAAGGAATATTTCTGGGGGGTGCCCCGTGGAATTATACAACTTAATTTTTCTCCCATACTGAGATGGGCCAGTCTAATGAAGAGTAACAGGAAGTATCCGGAAAAGAACCGGACATGGAAGATGTTGGTGAACGTTTACGGTCACCGATGAGCGGTTCCACAGAAAATGACGACTTTTTTTTCCCAAATTTCATTTTTATATTTTTTGATTTGGATGAAATTTTGCACATGCTTTCTTTATGCCCAAAAATGCCTTTTTGCATCATCGGCTCGCCATTTTGACTCTAGCCTTACTTTTGAGAAGGGCCTAAGAAAAAAATTTGGTGCCTTCCGCAAAGTTTTAGGTTATTCTTGGGACTATCTGGAAAAAAATATACACTGTAAAAAAAAATGTTGTAATTTTTTATATATCGAAAATAAAGCTTAGAAATAAATTTTCTTAAAAACCATATTTATGTTTTTTTTTTTTTTTATATGTTAAAGTAGACAAAAAATGAAGTCTTTTGCACAGTGGGTCAAGATGGAGAAATCATGGACAAAAAAGTTATGATTTTTTGAAAATAGGTGAATTTTTGAAAATTTTCATAAAACTTTTTAAATATTTTTAAACTCGATATTATGAAAGTACGCAAAATTTACAACAAAAAAGGTTTACAGAAAAATCAGGCTTACTTTTACCGTTTTAAAGATACAGCGATTTTAATACAAAATTATGATATAATTTTCAATTTTCGGTCATTATAATATAACTTAGAAACGGTTTGTCCGATCAGTTTGGAGTCTTCCGCAAAGTTTGAGGTTATTGTTGGGACTATCTGAAAAAATATACACTGTAAAAAAAATGTTGTAATTTTTATAAAAAATAAAGCTTAAAAATCAATTTTCTCAAAAATCGTATTTTTGATTTTTTTTTTTATTTTTTTATATGTTAAAGTAGACAAAAAATGAAGTCTTTTGCACAGTGGGTCAAGATGTAGAAAT
This sequence comes from Aedes aegypti, assembly GCF_002204515.2. Lineage (NCBI taxonomy): Eukaryota > Metazoa > Arthropoda > Insecta > Diptera > Culicidae > Aedes > Aedes aegypti. The sequence goes on from NW_018735906.1 coordinate 77,305, forward strand.
CATGGACAAAAAAGTTAAGATTTTAAAAAAAAAGTTAATTTGTTAAGACTTTTTTTCTTAGTTCCTTCTCAAAAGTAACGCTAGGGGAAAAATGGCGAACCGATGATGCAAATAGGCATTTTTGGGTATAAAAAAAGCATATGCCAAATTTCAGCCAAATCAACAAATACAAAAGTAAACCGACATTCGAATTCAAATGGAACCGCTCCGATGGCACTGATGTAGATTGGCTTCCGTTAGTGCTGCTACTTCTGTAGTTAATGCTTGGGAATCTCCAAGGTGAAGAAACTTAAGGTGACGTGCTTCGCAACTTTTTATGCTACAAATTGTAGCCTTGCATGGTCATTTTCCGTAGGGAATCAGGCAGCGACGGCAAAGACTACTGATAAGCGGTCTTTCATCGATTCTCCAGCGACAATTGTTTGAAACTGTTGCAGTCGCTCACTCTGTGCCCAATCTCCTTGCACATGAGACACGGCTTTGGTTGGTATGCTACACCCAAACCTACTTCCTCTTTATTGGCTTCACTCTCAGCTCTCAGATCAGGTTCCATTGCATGAGCATTAACGAAACCCTTAGACTTCTCTAGCTTTCTCGGCATACAGCGTAACGTTACTTGCAGCAGACACAATAGAATTAATAATAAGTCCATTATATTTATATAAAGAGATGGTTATTTTTAATTCAGATATCTCAAATATATCAAAATATACATCTGGAACACTTTGGCATTTTGTAGATAAAATATAGCGTATTTAGGAACATTGATAAGTTTTTGCAAAAAAATGCAACTTTTTGAGTAAAGTTATGTTAAAAATCATGATATTTTTACAATGATTTGTTCAAAAATTCAAATATTTAAATAAAAATACGATATTTTTTCATACCGTACATGCATGTTATCGAAACTAAGCGACGCATGGTTTTTAAAATGAAACATTTTATGATTTTGACATAAAAAGTAGAAAAAACGTAAAGTTTAAGTGATTTACACATTTTTTACCATAACTTTGTTATTTGAAGTCCTAGAACTTTGGTGTCTTCGACAACTTGTCGTATTTTTACACGTTCTAAAACATTGCCGAAGACGCGAAAGCTCTAGGACGTAAAACAAAAAAGTTTGCATCGCAGCGCCACCTATGCGGCGAAATTTCCAACTAACTTTTATCATCAAATTGAAAAACAAACAAATTCAAGATAAGTCTCCTTTGACACCAACCCGGAAAAATGCACTCCTAAAGCGCTAGAGGTTTTGTCTGGCTAAATTCTGCTCCTGGCCCAGTGTGCGCTGACAACAAAGTTAGTCGGGAAATATAAAGGCACATCATCAGTGGAAGTCGTGCCTACTATGGGCTCCAGAAGAAACTGCGGTAAAGAAAGATTCATCTCCGCACCAAATGCACGATGTACAAAACGCTCACAAGACCGGTAGTCCTCTACTGCCCTGAATCGCAAGTCAGTCCCATATGCATTTTCGTCAAAATTGAGTTGAGTTCAGTTTTCTACATCTTATCCAATGCTCTTTCAGCTGCACTAATGAAATAATATGATTTTTTCGGAAAAATTAGGAAAAAAACAGCAAGTCAAATTGTCCTATAATGAAGAGTAATTGCATAGCAGTCCCACTACAGATTTTCGCACCGTGAAACACAAAAATGCAACTTGTTTTGATCATCTTTATATTTTTTTTTTCGAATAGGTATCGTAGTAAAAAGCAAGTTGTGAATGTTTCATTAAGATTGAAAAATATTATAAACCTCTGGAATTTTTTTTTTTTTGAATATTCGTATGCAAAACGAATAAGCTCCGACCACGAGGAGAAAATTTTCCGAACCATAGAAGCTGTTCGAGGTTTCGGTTTCCGTGTGTGCTGTGGCGTTTCGGATACAAGTTCCAGGAGATTGTGGCGAGCGTTTGGATGTGATCCGTTTTCCAGATTAATCCGTTCTGGAGAAGAACTTTTGGATCTGTTGGATGCAAAATACTCAAGAGGTCGTTCAATATCAGAAGCATTCCATTTTTTGATGTTCATTTCATGTTTCAAACTGGTTGACTTTCAAGCTTGAAATACTTTCCCGGACGTTTTTTTTTTGAGTTTATTTGGATTAAGCTGAGTATAATTTTTAATTTCTTTATTTTTATAATTTTACGGTAAGATACTTTAATAACACTATGTATGATATATTACTATATATTGGGTATTGGGGAGGGGTAGCCTAAGGGAGTTAATTGAACTGTTGACTGGATGAAAGTGCGTGGGGTCGCCAGCCTTTTGTCATGAGAAAACAGCTTTAGTGTTGTCTTCCAAAGGTCTTCAAAGATATTAACTAGCCCTGCTACAACAAACCATCAGGTAGATTATACCATCCCGGTATGATTCTGCAGCCATAGGTAATCCTTGCGCTGATGGTGGCTAAATACCGTTTTGTCTCAAATTCCGAACAGACTCATATTCCGAACACTCGGTTTTTGTATGACGATGTGGTTGAAATGTTTCGCTGAAATATGTCATCAAATTACAAGGAAATGGCAGTCAATTACAATTCAATTTAATCGTCTTCCCATCTATTTTATATCTCTGGAGTAGTGATGATTCTCTAGTTTGAGACCAGTAGAACTAGCTCAGGTAAATTTATTTGCGAAATTATTCATTCGAATACGATTTATTCGTGCTGTTCGGAATTTGAATCAAGGTGTTCGGAATATGAGACAGAATGAATACAGTGTTCGGCATTTGAATCAAAATGGTGTTCCATACTTTTGCGTAAAAACAATACTAAGTAAGCTAAAATAAACAATTTTATCGGCACACCCAACAGCTAACAGTTAGACTTAGCGAAAAAATTGAAATTTTCACTAATATCAGCTAATTTATGCCTATCAGATGCATTTGAAGTCAATGTTGGCCTTAAGTGTTCGGAATATGAGTCAAAACGGTAATCATCATCATCATCATTCGTATGGAAAACGAGTTTGAAAACTTCACAGTCCATTTTCTCAATGCCTACTTTTTACAGATGGGACTGATTTGCGATTCACGGCAGTCTACGGGCATGAGATGTGGACTGTGCTCGAGGAGGACTTGCAAGCTCTGGGGTTTTCGAACGCGATCTTCGGCGGCGTGCAGGAAAACGGTGAGTGACGGCGAAGAATAAACCACGAGCTCGCTCAACTCTACGGCGAATCCATTATACTGCAGGTGGATAAAGCTGGAAGGATACGCTGGACAGGGCATGTTGCAAGAAGGCCGAACAACAGCCCTGTAAAGATGGTGTTCGCCACGAATCCGGTTGGAACCTCAAAGCGTGGGGCATAGTGAGTTAGGTGGATTGATCAGGTGCACCAGGACCTGGAGAGCGTGGGTTGCAGTCGAGGACGGAGAGAAGCGGCCATGAACCGAGTTAACTGGCGAAATATTGTTGGCGAGGTTTCATCAAGTTAATTGATGTAAAACCAAATAAATGAATAATTATAGTATTGAATTGGCTATTGAATAAATGCCAACAGTTAATAAAGGTTCATCTTCATTTATGATAAACAAATATTATTAACATTGTTTTAAGTATGATTATAATTTTAGAAACTTGTTGAGAGCTAACCATTACATCATCAAGATTCTATCCAACAAAGTCGGTTTTTAATTTCAGACCTGCCCTACTGCACGAAACATCCCAGCTCCAGAAAAAAGGTAAATAGTGCATTACAGCTATTTCCCGAATCCCGGTCGACTATTCCCGCAAGGGGGCAGGGGAAGTATTTCATAGCCAGCTACCAAAGGGTGTCATCCAGGAAGCGGAGTTATAGTTTTTCTCAGTTTTGCGCTATTTGTTTTACGATCACTGATTTTTCGATTGCTTTCCGTGCGGCACATTATAAAGGCTGCTTCCTCCTGTAGAGGTCGAGCGCACTGCGATGCGAACAGGGGGAGGCAGCAAATTGGAACCGGATGCAGCGTGCAAGAGGATCGATCCGGAAGCAGCAGAAGTGTCGCCCAGATTGCATCTCCGAAACAGTGCAGCTCAAGTTCTTTCTGGTGAATGGCGGTGGGTTACAAACAAAAGGCTCCTCGCTTCTGCACAGTGGTTTGAATTAAGATAAATGTCGATCAAAACCTCAAAATCATATTTAAATGGTTAAGACAGGAACACAAAATATAAATACAAGAATACTTTATTCCAGCCGTAAACTTATGGTTACAGGAAAAAACACACTCAAGAAATGCTAAAACAGGGGCAACTGTGGTTTACTCAAAAATAGCAGTTATCACGTGATTGATGGATGGCCCCCTATGAGGTAGTTGGAAAATATATTACTGTTCGACGAAAAAAACTTTGATGTTTGAGGTTTCGGCCGGCTTCGATCCACTGTGCACCCAGAAGAAAACGCAAAGGGCGGCGGGTGTCGTAAAATTTGATTTCTCTTTGGGTCCGTCCCTTTGGGTGAGGAGATTGCACTGCCTTGGACCCTTGGAGCGATGTCGATCCGATGTCTGTGTGTCTGAGAGTATTTCGCGAAACTGAAAATCCGTTCAAGTGACACTTTTTTGTCGCACTGTGGATGATGACGACGACGCCGACAAAGTTCTTCAGGAAACTGAACCCAACGGTGCGAACGTAAGAAGTAAATAAACATTTAATTGTTTTTAAATTGAACCATTTCAGTGTCATTTCGGTGCGGAGTGGGAGTTATTCCGCTTTTTGTGTTCCGTTTCCTTCGTCCTGACTGCTGGTAAGGCAAGTTCAACGGGAGCTAACTTTTTGTTTCAGCATGTTTTGAGTGGATTTTGAAACACCAACATGTGCTGTAGTTGAGTGGAAAGCTTGAGAGAACTTGCTATTAAGGTGGGCATTTAACAATGGTGGGACTTAAAGTAATAGCTGAGAAAATGAAAATTTACATTGATTTGAGGAGTCACAGCCCTGGGTCTCGTATAACGCCCCCAATTATGTGTCTAATAGGAGACCTGACTGTATCTTTAGCTACCATTTGGAGGTTGAGTCCCTAAGTTTTCTAACAAAGTGAAATTCTGGGACACCCTAATGGCCAGCCTCGCTGAACCCATCTTTATGTGTTCAGCTCAGATACTATTCTTACCAGCAATTGAGCTAATGGCATCCTTAACCTCCTCGAAGTGTGGGCTGATTGGTTTCAATATTCCGTAATACTGACGAAGGCTCGACCTTCATTGCCTGAGCTCTCAGCGCTATTTATGTGTTCCTCAAAGTGCTGCTTCCACCTTTCGATCACCTTTCGTTCGACCGTCAAGAGGCTCCCATCCGTATCCCGGTACATCTTAGCTCGCGGCACGAATCTATTGCGGGATGCGTTGAGCTTCTAATAAAACTTCCGTGTTTCTTGCGACCGGCGCAGCTGTTTCATCCAGACGGAGTTTTCTTTTCCGAATGAGCCGCATCTGCTGTTGCCGTTTTCATCGGCAACGATCCATTTTCTGCCTGGCCTCTTGCTGCAGTATGGCCGCCCACGTTGCATTACTTTCCTTCAGAATTTGCAGCCATTCCTCGTCGAACCAATTGTTCCGTCGACTCTGTCCCACGTACCCGACGTTTCTCTCAGTTGCATCTTTGATGGCTGATTACACTATACTCCAGCAGTCTGCAAGAGGAGATTCATCTAGTTCATTCTCTTCCGGTAATGGAGCCTTGAGGTGCTGCGCGTATACAGTTGTGGCATCCGGTTGCTTTAGCCGCTTTAGGTTTTAACGGGGTGGCCGTCGGTACCGTACGCTGTTAACGACAAAGAATATGTCAGTAGATACTAATATTTCCATATAGAACAGCTTTTATAAAGGAATATATCTTGAAGGCATTCACTAAAGTGATTCCTTCTGCTATAATCTTATTTGAAAATTTTCCCTTTCTTTTATCTCCTTGTATTAAAACAGACAGGTCCTTATGGATTTACTCACCACTTTTCTGCCATCATAATTTCTTCATTATCTTTAATCAAAAAAATATTTTTTTGTGGTTATCTCACGAAATTCAAATTAATGATCCCACAAATCAAACAAAGTGTCTTACTGTAGCGCCAATCAGAGGCGCGATTTTTCTAACATGTACAAGTGTACAAGTGCGATAGCGAAACGGTCGTCTATTAGGTTGGTTTAAGGCGGGTTCCATAGAACAACACTTGCATTGAGTATCTCAGGGTGAACTTCCATTACCATCGTTTACGAAACAAAATCTTCAAGAAGATCTTAATCTTAATACCCGACACTAATAAAATGAGTAAAGGAAGTGGCTACCGACGTCCAATAAGAGACTTTACTATATCCTAATTTTGTGCATATATAGCTATCCTTTTCATAATAAATTCACCCTTCTTTTCGAAATAGGCTGTTCTTCAGAGCATTGCAATGTGGCTGTGTGAATCTTCCCAAAATTAGAAGGACAACACAGTATAGTGATATCCTGAGGATTCCTGCGTGGAAAATTCTCCGGAGGATTGCTATTGGAATCATTGAAATCTCCGTAGGAATCTTGGAGGAAATCTCCGGAGAAATTCTGAAAGGAAACTCAGGATGCATTCTCCGAAAACTCCGAAGGAATGTCTAGCGAAAACTCTCTTAGGGAATCCCCGAAGAGATTTTCTGAACGAGATCCCCAGAAAAATTCTTGGAGAGAATTCTTGATGTTTTTGGGGGAAAATCCCTGGAGGAATTCTTGGAAAAAATCGTCAGGGGAATCCTTTGGGAAATCCCCGGAGAAATTTCTGGAGGACATCTCCGGAGGAGCACTTGTTGGAAATTCCTGGAAAATTTCATGAAAAAATCCTACGAAAAGCGTACCCAGATGAACCCCGAAAAAAAATCATTTGGATTTCGCGGCAGAACTCCGAAGGAACTTTAGATGAAGCTCCGGAGACTTTTCAGAAGAACTGCTAAAAGAATTGAAGGCACTCTGAAGAAATTTCGCGAGAAATTCCTGGATAAATTCTGAACAAAATCTTATAGAAACTCTAAAGCAATTCCTAGAGGAACTCCGGATGCGTTACTGGAGAAACTCAGTGGCGTTTCTGAAGGAATCCAGAGGCGTTTCTAGAGAAACCCCGAAGAAATTCTTGCAGAAACTAAATACAAAAGACGAAGGAATTCCCGGTGGAGCTCACAGAAGAACTTTACAGGTATTCCCGAATGAAATCCGAGAAAATCGCTGGAAAAATTCAGAGAAGTTTCTGCAGGAACTTCAGAGGAGTTTTTGAAAGAATTTGCGGTCAAAAACGGAGGAAATTCAAAGGAATTGCTTAATGAAATCCAGAAGAATTCCTGGAAGAACTTAAAAAAAATTCAGGATTTACTCCGAAATAATTCACGAAGAACTCCGGAGGAACCACACAGAGGACACCTAGAAGATTTTCGGAGAAATTGCCTTAGGAACTTGGAGGATTACTGGAGGAAATGTATAGAATTTTCAGAAGTTACTCCTGGAAAATTCCTAATTGAACGTTAATATAGATAGAAAAAAAAAATCTTGTAAAAAATCTCCGGAATAATTCCTGGAGCAAATCGCAAGAATTAAAAGGCCTCTAGAGGAGTTCCTACAAGAAACCCTTGGAAGAAATCTCCGGATAATTTCTGGAGAAATTCCTAGAGAAAAACCCAGATAAATTATCTTGAAAATCATCGAAGGAATCTCTGGAGAAAATCCCCGGAAGAATTTCTTAATAAAAATTCCGGAGGAATTCCTGTAGGAAATTCCGCGAAGAATTTCTGGACGAAATTCCCTGACGGATGCCAGATAAAATTTCCGGTGAAGTTCTTGAATTTTCCGGAGGAAATCCGCGGAGGAATTTCTGGAGAAAACCCCCGAGAAAATCCTAAAGAAATTCCTGGAGTTAATTTCCGGAGAAATTCCTGGTTCAACTCTCCAGAGAAATTTTGGCAGGAAATCTCCGGATAAAATCTTGAAAAAAAAACGAAGGAATTTCTAGAGAAAATCCTCGGCAGGAATTTCTTAATATCCAAAAGGAATTGCTATTGGAAATCCTTTGAGGAATTCTGAAGAATTTCCTTGGAGGAAATCTTGGAAAAAACTCCGGAAAAATTCCTGAGTAAAATCACCAGAATATTAAAGGCCTCGAGAGGAGTTCCTGCAAGAAATCCCAGGAAAAGAATCTCCGGAGAAAGTTTTGGAGAAACTCCTGGAGAAAAAATTCCAGATAAATTATCTGGAAAAATCACTGAATCTCTGGAGAAAAATCCCCGAAGGAATTTCTTGATGAAAATCTCCTGAGGAATTCCTGTAGGAAATCCCCGGAAAAATTTCTGGACGAAATCCCCAAAGGAATTCTTGGACGAAATCTCCTGAAAGATTACCAGAGAAAATCCCCGGTAATGTTCTTGAAATTTCCGAAGAAAATCCGCGGAGGAATTTCTGTAGAATTTCTGGAGAAAACTCTCGGAGAAAATGCTAAAGAATTCCTGGAGTAAATTTCCGGAGAAATTCATGGTTCAACTCTCCAGAGAAATAGAAATTTTCTAGAGAAAATACTCGGAGGAAATTTGGAAGAATTTCTGGGAGTACCTAAAAAAAAACCCTGGTGGAACGCCGGAGGAATTACAGAGGAACTCTGGATAATCAACGGAGGACTTCTAGGGGAATTCCCGGAGAAACTCTTGACAAAACTTGTTGAGGAACTCTGGAGGATTTTCTCGGATGAAATATAGGGGAACATTTCGAAGTTATCTCCAGGATAATTCCTAGCGTAACTTTGACGGGGTTGGTGGTTCAAAGGCTACCGCTTCTGATTCATAAGCAGGAAAGTCATGGGTTCATCCCAGGCCATCCCTTTCCTACTTTTGTAGCTGTATATTTCAACTTGCTTCTGTCTTCCACTCTTAATGTATTTGGTTTATTTACAGTTCATAGCATTTGCTAGAAACCGAGACGGCCAAAAAAAACCCGTTTACCTACCGCTTCCATTCTTAGCACGCTTTCCCTACGCCTGATACATAGGCAGTTTTATAACCAAACGCAAGCCTCTCTGCCATATAATTACCACCCCTTCACCCTTCCTGCATGAACTGGCGTAGATGCAGTGGTATATACGGTCTATCGTGGAAGCCAGTATTTAATGCATCATCAATTCCTCCACCATTCCCTCATTGGTCTGCATTCTGACGTGGCAGGCGCCAATATCGCCCTAATAGAAGATTACCAGCACGTATACACTGAGGGTGTTTGTTAGTCCCAAGCAGTTATCTGGTTGGTTCCTTGCGTAAGTGCAGCTGATCTGGCGATACTGGAGTAGCAACCACGGGCGGCCAATCAAGCTCAAGCTCCTAGTGGAACTCCGGATGATTTCCAAAGATTACTAGAGGAACTCTGAAGATTCCTGTAGAAAAATTCCGAAAAAAATCTATGGAACTATGGAGGAAATCCGAAGGAATTCCTGGTGGAGTTCAAAAGAATTTCCAGAGAAAAACTGTAGGAATCTACATAGCAACTTCGAAAAAAATATAAAAAACTCCGAAGAAATTCCATTAGGAGCAATTTGATAGAAAAATCCCGGATTAATATCTGGAGCAAATCGCCAGAATACCTGGGAGAAAACCCCGGGAGAAATCCCTAGGGAAGTTGCTTTAGGAAATTCTTCAAGGATTCCAAGAGAAAATCCCTAAGGAGTTCTTGAGAGTATCCCGGAGGAATTCATGAAGGAATTTCCGGATGACTTCTTTGAAGACATCCGGAGGTAATCCAGAAACATCCTGGTGCAAATCTAGGAAAAAATCTTGGAGAAAAATCTCCGGATAACTCAACTAGGGTTGTCATGTCTATTATATGTTCTCTTAAAAAAACCCGAATTATTTTCTGGAGAAAACCAGGATGATTTTTTTTTAAATCTTCGGAGGAATTCCTGGAGGAAAACCCCGCAACAATTCCTGGAGAAAAACCTAGGAAAGAATTTCTGGACAAAATAATCTGAGGAATTCCTGGAGAAGATCCCTGGAGGAAATCTGCGGATAAATTCCTAGTGCAAATCCCCAGAGAAATTCCTGGAGGAAATCACCGGAAAAGATCTCTGGAAAATACCTAATGGAATTTCTAGAGAAAATCCTCGAAGAAATTACTTCATGAAATCCCCGAAGAATTTCGGGACGAAATCTCCGGAAGAATTGCTATTGTAAATTCCCTGAGCAATTCCTGGAGAAAATCCCCGGAGGAGTTCTTGGTACAATTCTCCGGAGCGATTTCCGCTCCGATTGGTGCTTCTGGAGGAAATCCTTGAACAATTCCTGGAGGAATTCCCATAAAAATTTACGGAATTCAGGACGAAATCTTCGGAGGAATTCTTGGGGGGGGGGGGGGGGGAATCCCCGCGGAGAAATTTTGGAAAAAATCTCCGAAGGAATTTGTAGAGAAAATCTCCAGAGGAATTCCTGGAGGTATTCCTGGGATAAATCCATGGGGGAATTGATGCAGATCTTATAAACCTTATAAACGGCCTCTCCAAGGACATAGCCATACGTAGCACCTACTTCCAGCACAGCTTCCGTACCGATTTACCTGGAGATCACCACAGATGACAGAATTTCAAATCGACCAATCGTTCTGATTGATGGACGTCACTTC
>NW_018735907.1:0-31152 GCF_002204515.2 Aedes aegypti
ATGCAGATGGAACTATCTTGCGATTCACGGTAGTATACTAACTTCATATTTCTTAACAACACTTGAAGATGCATCGAAGCCAAACCTCAAATTTTCAAGTGCACAAATTTAGAGAACTATACAGCTGTTCAAGCTGATAAATTGTTCGATTGGTCACCGGTCATATTTCAACATGATTATTGTGATGAAAAAAGGAGTTTGAATATTCATATGGGACAGTTATGGTTTTCTTGAGGTTACCTTGAAGTTTACACATTGCGTTCTCAAGATCATCATCATTCATCGGTTTGTCATGTTCTTCCCACTGTCCGCTGATTCAAAATGAGGAAATAAAATAAAGTTTAATGGAGAGTGATTATCGGTGGTTCATGCGGCGAAGTAAAATGCATGCGTCAAAGTTGCGTTCAGTTTTTCGCTACGCTGATATTCGAAAACCGATGATAGCTTTCGAGTAAAAGCTTCACCTCTTCGGACAAAGTTTCTGCTTGAAACGTATCCTATAGCTCGAAATGGGTTCCAATGAATACAAGCGAGTGAAATGTGCACTTCGATTATGGTTAAGAATATTTTTTTCAACATATTGAAGCGTTATTAAGTGACATTTGATGAATACTCCTGAAGACATTGATAATAAAGTGCGATATGGAAAGTGGTACAAAACAATTTCTAATTAATAAATTAGATTTCACATTGGCTTCACATTTTTTCTCTCGAACAGCATTTAGAAACTGTTTCGAATGATGCATTAAGAACATCTCTAAGACTATGTTTATTGGTTTCAAAATGCTTCCATCGGATGATCCACACGTGACCCATCTGCAAAACAAGGAAGCTTCTGTTTTGCAGAAACTACAGATAAATAAATTAACCTTTTCATATGACTTGTTGATTAAATAAAAATAACAGAAATTTGACAGATTCACTAAAACTAGAGATCTATTCGACAAAATAATATTGTGACGTTTCATTCAAAAAAAAAAAAAAAAAAATGTGTTTTAACCCACATGCCCGCCCACATGCAACAACACTCCAAGTGGGCTTTGGTACTCCAGCCGCAACTTATGCAATATAAACGGTGTATATAAAGTAAGCATTACTGTTACAGATAGAATTAAACTTGATTTAAAGTTAGAATGAGCCCCCAGCTATTTTGAAGTTATAACTTATAAAATTTGTTTGACATTTGTGGGGACCTTTCCCACATTGAATCAACTTCAATTGTACATATACAGTATTGCTAGCTTTAAATAAAACCGTTTACGTACATACATTGCAACTTGAGCACCATGGTTTTGTTGAAACCTTATTTGACATAAAAGTTATACAGCTGGTGTTCAGCTAAGCGGAAAACATTTGATGGAATACAAAAAATAACTGAAATAACATAAATAATAAAAAAATCAAAATGTATGAAGAACTTTCCAAGAAGAGTATCACAGAGTGGTATTAAATACCACTCAAAGTTCCCTGTAAATGTTTTTAAATAATCCTATAAGTATAACATCCGAAAAGCAATCTTTTTAATAATTAATCAAGAACTCATCAGAAATTCATAAAAAAAAACATCTACTTGGAATACACCAAGAGTCTTGCCACGAATTCACTAAAGAGATGCCAGAAGTCTACGAAGGTTTATCTACGAGCATACCAAAAATCTTTGGTAAAATCAAAATCAAAACTATTAAATGTCTTTTCTGAAGTTAATGAATGATATCATTTGGAATATCTCCAGAAAGGCAAACTCTTGAGCAAACCACCCAATATATTATAAGAAATACATTATATATCATCAGAAAAAACGTTTCAAAACAAAAAAACTAGATTCCACTGATGGATGTGTAGGCTCGAGATAAATTCATCGTCTATTTTAATCAGGATTTTCATAGTTCTATGAACTTTGGTGATTATTTCATTATATTTGGCTACAGTAAACAAGATAGTTGCAAAAGTTTAAGGATTTGGTTTCATTTCGAAGAAGAAGCAAATTTTACAAAGAATATTTTTCTACTTAAACTTTATTGTACCATCGGTTTTTAATTTTAAAGCACTCAAAAGCATCATTTTTTTTCTCGCTAGGAATTCTCTGGGACGTTGCAGTGTTTAATTTGATTTTTTTTTGTAGCGATCATTCGGGGCACTTTAAGTACAAATTGGAGAAACTGCGTTGAATTATACCTGACTACAACGAACAAGGCATTACGGAAATCATATCACATTTGATTCAATCAATAATACGAAACATAATAAAATGATCACTTTTTCGTGCTGAAAATGTAAATCAGTGCTTAAAATTGAATTTCAGACCCTTCATCGGGTGTAATTTCACGAAGCTCTCTGATATTTCATTTATAACTACCTAAAAACAGCAATTCTAGCTTGTGCTCCTATCGGTATTGTACAATAAATAAACTATCGGTGTTCATTTTCGTTAGTTTTAATACTTTCTGTTTGTTCTGCGATCACGGTGGGTGATCTAGAGAAATATGAAAATTGGCGAAAATATCGTCTTCATCTTAAGTACACTTATCACACATGCATGCATAAAATTTCTGACATAAAAATAAGTAGCGGTGAGATAAATATACTTCTCTGATTAAGGTTTTAACTATCCTATAGTAATCCTAAACTTTTTAAGCAGCTTCTTTGTGCTTCATAAGCAATACTTCTGCTTCCTTCAGTTTGAACGAGTGCGAACTGGGAACCTTGATCAGATGCTCCGTCGCCCTTCGATGGCCCATATTGCTTTGTTGTATCGTGGCGGTAAGCTGAGGGTTTCGCTTCTTGTCACCGGCAAAGTACGCCTCTATTTGAGCCAAACTTTTGCCGTGCGTTTCCGGAAGGAAGATCAACGCAAACAGGAAGCCCACGACCGATACAGCTGCGAACAGCCATTGAACCGCGTGGGCACCACCCAGGATGTCGGTCATTGATCTGGAATGGAGAATTGTTGAGATTACAACAATACTATCGAAACAAATCTAGTATTATACCTGTAACTCTGCACAGCGAAGAACATCAACAAATTCGCCATGGAGTATGACAGTGAATGACCAATGCCTCTGATCTCTGTAGGAAAGAGCTCTGCCGTCATGGTCCAAGGAATTGTCAGCAAACCCGATCATGGAAGCACAAACATACAGCAGCAAACAAACCACCGGAATCCAGGTCAACGTAGTTGTACCTTCCTTGATCCACATGGTGAACAACCCGGACACGAACATGCAAATTGCCATTCCCGTAGTAGACACCATCACCAACGGTCTACGGGCAAACTTCTTCAAAAGCCATGCATTCAAACAGTGACATCATGAAGCGTGTCAGCCCCACGAAGATCGATGCCATGTACGCATTGACCTCTGTTCCGACATCCTGCATGAAGGTAACGGCGAAAAACAGAGTGATGTAGATCCCACTGAACTGTTGAATAAGGAAGAACCAGAACAGAATGATCATCGGTTTGTAGCCGGTGGGCTTCAGGAAGCCTCGGAACCTTGATTGATTTGCTTCAAGGTTTCGTTCTGCTTTCATGAATTTTAGATTCCCGCTCTTTGATTAAGGCATTTAAGTGCATCTCGGACAGTGGTTGATCCTAGAAGATAAAACACACTTAGATCAGTACATCAAATTGGTTGAGGAAGTAATGCCACTTACAGTATGATCAGGTGAGGATACTTTTTGTAGAGGAACTTGAGTGATCGAGCTGCGTCCTCGATGCGTCCCTTGGGAAACCAACCAAACGGGAGATTCAGGGTACCAATAGTTGGGATAAGCAGTACAGGAACTACAGTGTACGCTATGTTGATCCAGGCGACCAGGCGCCAATTTAGGAAAAGCGCCCTTGGTGTATGCGATCACCATACCTAAAAAGATGGAAATTGGTTAACAATATGATCCAATAATTACCTCTAACAGCAGCATCATTATTACACTACAAACAATTTTATAAACTTATCAGGATGACTTCTTTCCATAAGTTATTTACGTAAAGACTTAGGTTTAAGGTCTTTTAAGATGTATCATAACAGTTATGGAGAAGGCAAACAATGATAAAAAAGATTTTTTCAGAATGTTTTGGTCATCTAAAATACACTGGACTATCGATGTTAGAAAAAGAATAATATAAATAAAGTATGGGTAAACTCACAGGTAAACTATACTCCCCTTCTACCAAAGTTTGTTCACATATAACAGATGTTTATTTTTTATAGGCTAGTATTTTCAAAGGAACCGTCATAAAGAGGTTGGGTTGAGAACGCACCGTGTGCAGTATAGGAAGGAGCACACATATTACACTTTTTCTCGGAATAGTTATTTTGTAGGACAATCAGAGAGCATTGGAGAACATGATAAACTTTTTTTTCCTTCGAAAATGTACAGATCCGGTCAGTGTTCATGTACGATTAGTGGGATTAAAATTGAAAAATTGGTGTTTGGCTACATAGGTTAGAACTATCGGATTCTTTGTTAGGGGGTCAAATTGGTTCTGAAATGACGCGTATCGCAAGAATAAAGGGTCATAATGATTATGCCACTGAAAAATAGTTTAATAATCAATTGATTATGAGCTAATTTTTGGGTCGAAAAATTAAATTTTGGACGTAAACAAACATTTTCAATGGACATTTCTCCCCTTCTTCCCTAGCGACCTCTATGATGGTGGCGCATTAAATTTGCCTATTGTAAAACTGTGTAACACAAAAGGTCATTTTAAATGGCAACAGAAGTAGCAACATCGTGGTGGTGCTGTTGTTGTTAAGTTCCCATGACGATGTCAGTGGTGAATATGAAATATTTCAAGATACTGATATTCAACACTGTTTGACGCACTACGCTGTGTGGCAGCGCTTTGGTGATTTCAACGTGTATCAGGTTGAATATTTACATAGGTTTTCAAAATATTTTCGTTCCTACATAAACATCTGTTAGAGTTCATTCACAAATTTCAAAACGCCGTTCATGGCCATTTTTAAGGCTAAGTAGCCCGTCATTCGCAATTTCAAAGTGATAAAACTCAGTCTTGATAGCTTATAAATATTGGCTTTGAAAAAATACACCCACCGCGCAAACATGCATAAAGTATGCTGATACTTTTTCAGCTGTGTCAGTGCAAAACCAACTGATTTTTTTGAGTCAAATTCGTGAGATGAACTAGCAACAATCATCAACGGCGCGTACAAATTTCAATGACGGCCTACTTCGCCTCAACACCCACCCACCCCCTTGAAACACTTTTTGTATGAATGTTCTACGAATTTTGTATGAGCTGTCACGTTTTGAGGACACCCACCCACCCCCTTCAACTTTATGAAATTTGTGAACAGGCCCTTATCTGGAATAGTGTTTGATTCGTAGTAGGCGTCGGTCGCGAATTCGCTGCTCTCGTGAAGGTAGTGTTAAAAGTTTAAACGTGTTTGGGCGTGCAAACAGAAGAGAATAAAGCAACAAAATACGTGAGGTCATTTATATTTTCATTATTCTTTCAAACAACTAAATACGTAGGGGGGCAACGTGGCATAGTTGGATACACGTTCGCTTCATAAGCGGATGGTTACGGGTTTGATTCCCAAAAAAGTCTTTTAAACACTACATGAAGCCGCATGAAAAACGACCACGAGCTCCACCTGTCCAACACCTTTGCCGTGTTATCCGGGTTCAGCATATTCGGTTGTCAGTCTGCTTTAGACTGACAACCGAAAATGCTGAACCCGGATAACACGGCAATCGACCAACGGCAAGAAACAATGGACTTCTTTCTGGACTGATACGCAACATAACGTGCTCTTTCATTTACTGGCGATGGTAGAGTGTAAAAGAGGGGCGCAACTTTAGATAAGATCCACAAACAGATTCGATCGATAATGAAGAATAGGCACACGGACTCTGTACTAAAATGAACAGCTGTCAATTTGAATTCGCTCTGGTGATGCCCAAGCTGGCGAATAAGAGCTCTCAATAGGATAAGCAAATGAAAATAAAAAGAAAAACTAAATATAGGGCACTTGCAGCCTTTGTTTAGTATGCCCAACGGACCCCTTTGATTTTGCTGGGAAACGTTTCGTAGCGTGTTTCCCGTTTCAAAACCGTTACCCAGCAAAATCAAAGGGAGCCGTTGGGCACACTTTTGTTTGCTGCAAGCGCCCTATGTGCCTTTCTTGATATGGGTCGTTTGTAATTACAGTAGAGCTATCACCATTGATCTCCCGGGCTAAAGCTGTCTGCATCTACATATATCAGCCATTCCATGAAAAACCGATCTAGTGGGTCACCGAATTTCGTGAAAATTTGCTATTTTATTCCTTATCCGAAATAAGGATACACGTGATTTTGGATTTTTTGAGTAGGGTGACCATTTCCAAAATAGAGTAACCAGAAAAATAGCGATTTTGCAAAATTTTTATTTTTAAAAAAATTATAACTTTTGAACCGTTCGACGATTTTCATTTTTTTTGGACAAAATGAAAGCTAAAGATTTTGTCTTTTCAGGAAAAATAGAAAATTTTCCAAAAATGTTTTTCTACATGAAAAGTAATCAATAATTTCCGTTTTTTTTTCGTGTTTTGAAGGCCTCGGGACCAAAGGGTTTATTGCTGTTCTCATTTTTTCTAGAAAGTTCAGAAAATTTTACGTTTTACTGTCAAATTTTCAGCGATGTGTGTTTTTTAGTTTTTTGAAATATATTTTTTTTGAAAATAAAAATCAGTCATTTTTCATCGGCACCACACTGTATGCGGTCTTAATGCATTAGATTTTTTATTTAAAAAAAAATCATAACTTTCGAACAGCTCAACCGATTTCCAATCTTTTTTTTATGGAATGATAGCTTAAGATTCCAACTTTTTTCCTGAAAAGTCAAAATCTTTAGCTTTCATTTAGTCCAAAAAGATTGAAAATCGATCGAACGGTTCAAAAGTTATACTTATTTTTATATAATAATTTAGCAAAATCTTGAGTTTTCTGATCATCCTATTTCGGAAATGGTCGCCCTAATAAAAAAAAAAAAAACACGTATATCCTTATTTCGGAATAAGGAAACAAAATAGCAAATTTTCACGGAATTCGGTAACCCACAAGATCGGTTTTTCATGGAATGGTTGATATAGTAATCAAAGTGTTTTCAAAAATATTTGCAAACAACTTTTTTCCACAAAAGCACTGCCAGTCAGTAGAAGGTGAATTGTACATACACACACACATACACACAGCATAAACATCTGTTATCTATGGTATGTCCAAAAACTGAAAAACGAGAATATCAGATAATACATTTCAAAAACGTAGATATTAATCAAGATTGTGTAGTTAATAAATCTTCGAGCTGTTTAGTAGAATACCTATAAGTAGATGAAAAAACCGAATTTAGTACTATACCATTTAATTCCACTAGAGTTTGTATCCTTTGACAGATACGCGTATTTCGACCTCAACTGTAAGGCCGTCTTCAGTGTCGTGTACTAGACTCGACTCGACGACTAGAGTCGAGTCTAGTACACGACACTGAAGACGGCCCTTACAGTTGAGGTCGAAATACGCGTATCTGTCAAAGGATACAAACTCTAGTGGAATTAAATGGTATAGTACTAAATTCGGTTTTTTCATCTACTTAAGATTGTGTAGGTTCTTCAAATTGTTTCGGAGTTCAAATTTTTCAAATCTACCGGAACATCCGCGACTCAAACTTTGTCTTTTTTTCAAAAACAATCTTTTGTAACACTTTTAAGTCATAATACATCCTATAATACTTTATGGAGGGATACAAGTTAGTTTAGCCACAAATATCTGTGTTATCTTTGGTTTAGGTTTTCAAACTTTCCAGGGCTTTTAGAGACTTGGTCACTTTTTCTAAGCAAGTGTTTATTTTTAGAGTCTCTGAAGGTGAAACGAAGCCAAACCTAACTTTTTCAAGAGCACAAATCTGGAAAACCAAACATCCATTTAGGCTGAAAACTTAATCGATTGGCCACCACCAGCTAGTAACCAATCGATTAAGTTTTCAGCTTAAACGGATATTTGGTTTTCCAGATTTGTTCTCTTGAAAATTTAAGGTTTTGACTTCAATTCATCTTCACCTTAATTATGCCTGCATTGAAGTTCTTGAAGAAATTCTTGTCAGATTTCCCGAGAAAAAAACTTCATGAATTTTCCTTAATGATTTATACAGAGATTTTTTTTCTGGAATATTTGCAGGGACTCTTCAAGGGATCCTTCTAGGGATTCTTTCACCCATTCTCTCACAAAATTTTCCAGTGAGGAGGAAATATATGAAGAACTCTTCCAGGAATTCCTCATGAAATTTGATCTGGGATTTTCATGAAGTTTCTTCTGAAATATCTCTAGGTTTTTTTTCAGAATTTTATCCTAAGTATAACACCTGCCACTCTTCATAATATTTTCAAGTAAAATTCTTAAAAAAATTCAATTAAGGTTTACTGGCCTTCTACGCCTATTTGTCCCATGTTCTATGTAAACCTTATGGATCGCGGAAAAAAATATGCGTAGAATGGCAGTTTAACACCAGTTAATACTACAGCAATTATTCCATTAATTCCTCCAGTCGTTCCTTAACAATTCTTGTCATGAATTCCATCTGAAGTTTTTCAAGCAATTCCTGTAGAATATATATCAAAATGGTCATCAACTTTGTGGCTTTGTTATGGTATATCTTTGCCGTATGAGCCTTTAGTTATAAGATTCTTTTTGTTTTGTAACGTTATATGAAAACATTGAAGAGGTTTTTGTGCCTCTTTGAGAAAGATTTCGAAAGGAAATTACTCAAAGGGTTTTTCCCTCTTTCCAAAATTTTTGTTAAAATAAATAAATAAATAAATAAATAAATGGTCATCATCAAGATTAAGATATTCAATAAGAGTTAGATAAAATAAGTTGGATTAAACCAAATAAAGTACAATGAATCCAGGAGTTCTTTCAGAGATTCTTGTAGGAGATCATTAAGAAATTACTTCAGGACTTACATAGGCTTCATCAAAGGTGACTTCAGAACGTTGTTTAAAAAAAATTTTTTGTAAAAATTACCAATAAAAAAAACATGGACCATTCCTTGGAGGCAGAATTGGGAAAAAAAACTTGGGAAATTCCTCGGGAAAATTATCGAGGGTATTAATGGAGGAATTTCTGAAAAAATCTTAGAAGAAATCTTTGGAAATAACCTCAAAGATATGTCCGTTTGAAATATTTAAGAAATCTCCAATTTTCAGTTTTATAGAAAATTCAAGAGTATCTCTCGATCCATATCTGGATAAATTTCCGTTTGAATCCTTTTAGATTTTCCAAACAAAAAATCCAGGAGAAAATTAGGGACTTTATTCAAATTTTTGAAATCTCTGAGGTAATTTTTGTAGTTATCATCAGAAAAAAAAAATACTGATTTAATTCTTGAATCAAAAAAGAAAATTCTGAAAGAATTTTTCATGAAATCCGTTATAAAAATAACTAATTGATCTCCTGATGGAAGGTTCGTATTTGTTCTCCTTTCGGTGCCTGGCTGCTCTCTATTTGATATTTTTTAGGACGTATTCGTGCAAACTCGCACAGATGTTGGCAACACTCTCTCAGATTTATCCCTCTAATACCCAAATTTTTATTTTCGATCTAAATATCATTTTTCGTTATCTAAAATCGATCTAAACACGTTTTGGACAATAATTTATTTTTTTTTTCGCAAATTTATGAATTTTGGTTCTCGATTATTCTTTTATTTTTGAACATCACTATCCTTTTTTCAATTTTTCTTGAAACCTCTTCTGAGTACGATTTTTGACAACAATAAAAAAAAAAATAAGTTTTTTGCAAAACTTTTGGATGTATAACATTTTTTTTTTTTATTTTTTTCTAAAACATATTTTATTTACGTCGATTTGAAATTATTTTCAATTCCATCAGGCTCTTCTTCTATGATAGGTTGATCGTAGAAAATTATGAAATGTACAAATTTGTGTGTTACACGTTAAATTATTCCTAGGCATTTGTCGATTATGAAATAAAACAATTTTTCAAAAATACAAAATTTTTCAAACGTCATATAAATCTTTCCTAACATGCGTGTTATAGCTCAGGTTTAAACCAAAAATAAAATCATTTTGACTACGAGAAGAACTAGCTTATAAGTTAAAATTCTCGTTAATAAAGAAATAAAAAAAAAATCATTTTGACTTCCCGAGCTAAGAAAAATACATAAAAATTCCAAAAGGTATCCCGTCAACAGGCGAGGTATTAGAGTATTAGAGGGTTCAATGAAACTTTTTGGATGTGTAGACCTTGGCAAAATAAGCCATTTTGAACATTTAGTTTTCCCAAAAATTTATCTAGCCTAACCTTTAACTTTTAACCCGATTTTTTTTACAAAATAATGTAATCGAAAAATGTCTTGTAGAAATTTTGTTAAACTTCTGACTGAAAATACCGTTAAGTCACCAGTCGCCGAGCGGTCTTCATTCACCCATGCACATGTAGATCCTAAGGAATATTTATGCAATTTTCACAAATTATTGTTTTGTTAGCAAAATTAGATAAAAACTGATGAAATGAAAAAGTTCTTGTCAGAATGCATTTTGAGAAATTTAGTTCACCTAATTAAAATCGGGGTAAATTCTGTTTCATAATGAGAATTTGTAACACTCTTAGTAGAAACATTTACATTTTTCATTCTCATGTTGTTAGAGTATACAATTTTTCATGATTTCAAAAACTTTCGCTGTACGGTAGTGAAATGTATTTCATCGTATGAGCCGTGAAATTTTATGCAAATTAGAATTTTTTATTGTATTTCAATCGGAACACAAATGCACGATGAATGGACCCTTATTCAAATTTATGGCTCCTATTACCGTGCGTTAGTGTAGAAGGCATGATATTATTGGGGTAATATTTGATTTATTGTTATGTCGTGACTGAACTACTTCATATTTTAGATTTTTAGCGAATATTAAATGATTTGGACAATACAGACAAACCTTTTTTCAGGATTTTTAATGAAAAAAATAATTATTTAAACCTTTCTTCAACCTTCTATGGCTTTTGATGAAATTAAGATTTGGAATGCCCCTAAATATGAGTACGCACACTGCTAGCAACATAATTGCTCCACCAACAACGTTATTTTTTTCCAAACACGAAATTTATATCACGACGAAAACTATACGCACGGTAAATGGTGTACAAGCGTGCACGGTAAATGGTGATATAGAACGGGACGAGGCGACCTTAACATGACATATGTAAAACATAGTTTTTTGAGTAACTTTTTGTTATACATCACTAATTTTAGATTTTTCCCTGAATTATGGTATAACTACACACTTCGTGGTGTATTCTAGTTCGCTTCAACATTCATTTGAAAAAATATATTTTTTTGAAGTGTAGAGTTTTTTTTTTAAATGCACGGTGAATTGGTAGCTTGACGGCACTGAATAATTTATAGCCCACGCTGAAAAATAAATGATTTTTAAAATATAAAGTTGATTTAATTAAAGAATTGGCCATTTTTATTCTTATGAAATTTGTTTCAAGATAGGTAATTTTTGTTTACCAACCGTTCATACATCGCCGAATGAGGCACTTTGAAGGAAAAAAATCTTACAAATACTTTTTTCTTATATTAAATGCATTTTTAGCGTATCATTTTCAAACTAAACTAAACAATCATGAGATTTCAATTAAGCTCAACAATTTTGTTCAAATCAGTTTTCTTTAAATGCCTCAAGAATTGCAGAATTGCATATTGATAGAGCTCATGACGTGTTTCTAGTCACATTATATTCTGAGTTGGCAACAGTCTCTTAGAATACAAAAAAATGGATATAAGACGTTATCGAAGATATTATTCCATTATTGTTTGTTCTGGTACCGAGGGAAAAAATGATAACACTTGAAAGAAAAACACATGATTTTTCATATTTAATTTTAGTATATTTCTTCACGGCGACGATATTATCGGGATATAACATTATCGATATCGAACCGATATTCGATAATTGAAACATACATGAGTTGAAAGTGAAACACCATTTTTGGGTAATAATTGTCTCCCTTCACGGATAAAATTAAGTACTCAAAATTGAGTTCAACACTCAACTCACGAGGCCCCCCGTGTGTTTAACCTAATTTTTAGTTGATGTGGTAGAAGTTGTTTTCATTTGCAGCCATGCGAAAAAATACCTACTGGCTAGTTTCTTTTCACTCAACCGGCAGATAAAACAACAATTAAAAGGAGCGAATGAAATAGGGAGAGAAGAACAACTCAAATATAAGTTAAAAAAATACTCCAAATATGGGTTTTCCGTTTTCTCCCTGTTGGAAGACAATTGCTTGTTGAATTTTTTTACATTGCAGTTTCAATTCCATTACATGTTTGTAAAGAAATTAGATTAATTTTTTTTAATCACTATAAAAACTCGAGTGTTCGGAATATGAGCCATGTTCAGAATTTGAGACCAAACGATTTAAAAAGGCGTTGCATACGCTAACTTCCCATATTGTTGTTGATACAAAGGAAGACATTGGTTTGGGGTTTACTTATAAATACCTTATTCATGATGGATACTTTCACCCTAGAAGAGCATAATGTTTACATAGGTCAGATAAGCGTAAAAGGACAGTTTTATGCTTACTTGATCCATGTTCTATGCATACATTATGCATCGGCGAGACATATATCTATACGTATAAAACGGTGTAGCAGTATCGAATGTTGCCTTTTTAATGGAAAATATCATCAATAACATTTTTTTTATTGAATTCCTTTTTATGACATTCTTCTTCATTCTAAGTAAACTGACAACATTAAATTAACACGCTCATTCAGCTTCATTGAATTCGGATATGATTGTGTCCTTCACTTAATTTAGTTTTGATTGAAAATGACACGCTAAAAAACATTTAAGACAAAAAAGTGTTTGCCTTAATAAATGCTGATCGAAGATGATTCACCTTTATTCCTCTTTCTTGGTAACTAAGCAGCATTCAACAAAGTTTGGGGTTGGGGTGCCTGTTTTAGAGAATTATACACAAAAAACTATAAAAAACGGATATTAGTTTTTGCATTTCCCATAGGAACGCAATATTAGTGATGTTATATTCGTATGGCGAGAAATAAGTTTGCAATGCTAATGGGTGTTATTGCATCTAAGAGCCCAAATACTGATTTGAGAGGTATTAATAAAGTAAGTTATCAGAAAGCCAAGTGGAATTTAGTTTAAAAGCAGGTTTTATGCAACAAGGTGTATAATATGAGTCTTTTATCAAAGCCGTAACAATAAGAGTCAATGCTGCATACAGCTGGGTTGGGTAGCCACAAAATTTTGACTTTATATTTTGGCTCTAAAAGGTTTTGAAACTATTAAGCATTCACGTGACTGTCATAAAACATTAATGAAACCACACGGAAGCCAAATTCCTGTTGAATAATTGTTAGGTACTTGAAATGTAAAAAAAAATGAAAGGGAATAATAGAAACTATAGTTTAAGTTTTGAATTGAATAAATTTGGAATTTAAGGTGGATAAGTATATAAACTTTTCACGGGCCGTACAAAACAAATCTGCGGGCCAGATGCGGGTATCGGGTCGTAAGTTAGGCAGCTCTGATACAAATAGTTCATTCTTGAGCTGCATAAATGATGCTGCCAGTAGAAGGTTTTGTAAAAATTGTTTAACCTACCCAGCGAGGCAATTGTCGGCCCTGAGGAAATCAGAGACCCTCGCATGTCCGGTCGTGACACCTCTGTAATGTACACGATCGCTGGACTCGTTCCAATGGCACAAGCGAAACCGGTCAGCACTCGGCCAACCATAATCCAGGTGAAGCTATTTGCGCACGCGATCGCTATCCAGCCTACTATACAGGGGACCGCTGCTAGTTTGATGGTGTTCAGGCGTCCCAGGAACTCCATCAGTACTCCCGCGATCAGGGACCCGATGGGTACCATGATGACAATGATGGACGCGATCCATGAGGACTGGGTCTTCGTGACCACCACGTCACTGTTGGGATCCTCGAGCTGTGGAATCAAGATCGCCGAGTAGGCCAACGAAATGCCGATCACGATGTGGAACGCTGCCGCTATGATGGCCGAGAAGATCTGCGGGAAGGCCGACCGGATGTTGGTTTCGTACTTGCTGAGCGACCGGCAGCTGACTATGATTTCCTGGAATGCATCGTCTTTGTTCTGTTCGGTGTTTTCTCTGTGGAATGGAGTAAAAAGAGATCGAGTTAGTGCTGGTGTCTGTTCGTTGAAATAATTACAGATGGACGCATAATTACTGCAAATTATGGAGAAGTAGCAGGGAAATAACAGATGATTAAGATGATGATAATGTTTAAGATTATAATTATCCTATGCCAGATACTTTGCCAACATTTTAGCGAAGATGTCACAGTTGATGTGTGTAAGGACTGGTTTGCTGTTAACAAGAAAAGTAGTCACCTATCTAGATGCGTGGAAATTTTCTTCCCAGAAAAGGTAATCAAAATCACATTTCTCCAGGCATTGCAGAATTCGCTCTCATTTGAGTATGAAGCTCGATCAAAGCAAGCAAAGCAGTAACATCTCCTCTGTTGCGGTCCACGATCGTCATTGTATCGCAAGGTGTAACAAGTCTAATAAATGGAAGCAGCGAGCGAGAGCCCCAAAGAGAGAGCGATGATAAAATCCATTTTTCTCGCTTGTTTACCGTTGGGGATAGGTATTTTTCTTTACTGGCACGATTAACAATCCACGAATTTTCAATAGCAATAGTGTGCCCAGGCTTGGAGCATGTTTACAGGGGTTTTATCATGCACTACTATCCCTTCAATCTGATCAAAGTTGTAGCAGTATACGATAAACAGTCTCTCATAACGTGCAGCATGTTATGATAGTTACAGAGAGCGATACGTGAGAGATTCTCTCAATTTTCTCAGGATTCAATCCCTGCATTTCTCTGATAGCAGTACGCAGTTGAGAATAAATGTCATTCGAAATGGAGCACCCTGTAAAAAATTTCTTGATTCATTCAGTCAAGAAATTTATTTACTTTTCTTGAGTGAAACTGCATACTTAGCTTAAAGCCTGATTTGTTACACAGCGCAACAAAAATGACATTTTTGCGTGTACTCAAGAATCAAATTATGTGTCTCTAGTAGATTTGCGCGGTTGCTGAATCTGATGCCATTCTCAGAAATTTCCCAGCACTTCACAATTTTTAGCTACAGGTCGCCCCAAAGTTGTATAAAACATTGGTTTTATTGATGTTACCTAGATTTGAAGTATATCTATGGAACTTTTTGTGATCTTATCCACCAAGCAGGCAAAAGAGGACTCAAACTTTTATTGAAAATATATTTTGATTGAAAATTGCAAGATTAAATTTAGATTAAACCGATTTTTCCAACATGTTTGCAGTCTCCATACAAAATTCTTCGTTTCTGTTATATGAAAAAAAAAACTTTCTAAATTATCAAAAAATATCTTTTTCCCGCATCAAAAGTATTATCAATTTTGATGATAAGTATTGTAATTCTGTGGCAAATAAATCAAATAAATTGCCTTACAACAGCTGGCAAACATGCATGCAAGTTAGCTGAAATAGTCAATTTTTGCATTTTTCAACAACCAATATCTTAAAAACTAGACGTGCTATGATGTTTCTGTAAACTGCAATGGGCTCAGCAACCCTGAATTAAGTAATTAAAGGTATTTTGATGATGGAGACAAAAACGTGTTCCACAGTGTTATTTAATAGTAATTTCTTGGCCTATCTTGCTTCATGGAAAATTCCTGCAAACAAATTATCCCCAAATCCCATGAAAAACTTCGTCTTTTGAGTAATGTTGCTTCAATAATTAGTTTATGGCATCAAACATACTGGAAATTAGTATTACTTTCTTTATTCAGCAAAGCTCAATCTAACACTTTGCCCTTACCTCATAACAATTCGGCCTAATGATCCATTCGGTTTAACGAACTTCCACATAACAAACTTCGACCTAACGTTATCTCAAGGATAAGAAGGATACATAAATAAACGTTTTAACAATGATTCATAGTATTTACATTTCTGGGAAATTTTCTGCATTGAATTTAATTCGGGGTTTCGATTCAAAAATACATAAATTAATCTCAAGAATCTTAAATTACATGTTTTTTTTTAAATGCATCTATTGAATATAATTTTTAAAATATAAGACCATTTTCAAAATAAAAAAAAGTAATTAAATTTTAATACAATTTGATCCAGTAAATCGTAATTTTCAACTTTGTATTTCAAATGTATTTTAATGTTTTAATGTTTTTTATTCGATAGTTGATATTTAATTTCGGGAAGAACTTATTTTTGTTTAAACTATGCTTGGTAATATCGTAATTCATATTTTACAAATTTGCCCCCCGGATTACAGTTACAAGATTTACTAAAACAAACAGATGGCTGTGTCGTCACAACACGTCAATGATGCCAAGATCACAGACTACGCCGGCAATTGGCATTGAACCCGTCGATTAAACTCTCTTTCGGGTTTTCTGGTTTCAAACTGATATGTGAGTCTACTCTACAGTTTATTGTTTGCGTTTGAGATGCCCGACGATGCGATGCGACGCAATGTTTTCTTCCTTGATATTCACAACACAACTTCGTGCCGGACGAATGCTAGGGAATACGGAAATGTGCGAATCACGAACCGCAAAGCTGTTAACCCGTTTCTTCGAAGACAGGTATTTCTGGCAGCTATCCAAAACATCATGGCTGAGAAGAATTATATTATTCCGGTGGCTTCAAATGGTTTATAATGATTTGTTTTTCTAGTTCTTTATGAACCGTACTTTGCCGTTTCGATTTCAGCCTTGAATAATATATTCAGCGCCACTACGTCTGCGAGACGTGAGTCGTATTGGATTTCACATATGTTCTTCGTGTGGACTTAAGAAGAATGGCACAGATGACAAATTTATGTGCTCAAAGTGGTTCGAGCGAGTAATATCACGAGAATTCCAATACGACCTTCAAACAGAAGTGGCGTCGTCGAGTTATTAGCAGTTGCTGATATTTCAGATAGGAAAACAATTCCTGTTACTATAAATCAATATGATATGTGATAAATTGATAACGTTTGATGATAGGCAATCGTTTTCCAAACAACACATACTGGAAGCATACGAGCAACTCACGTGAAGCCCGTATCGTGTGTTCATTTGCTTCGGCGAGATTACAGTTCGATTGTATGAGCCAAATATTTACAGCGATGGCTTGGTTCCGATAGACTGCTGACTGATTGTGGATTAAAACGCGTGTCTCCAACAGGCAGGCTAGAATTTTTAGTGCTTCATTGAGCCATTGTAAGCGCTTGCGGACATTTAAAGTGGCAACCATTTGTGGCTCTTATCAATCAGTGTGCTGAAATTGGCGACGGGAACTACCTGTCTAGCCAGAATTATGACAATAGCAATTTTATGGTAACTGGTTGGTACGATTGGTGGATTGAGTTGACCTAATGACAATTTAACGGGTGTTCAAGAAATTACTTGAAGAATTTCATGTCAGGATTTAAATTACTATATTCATCCAGACATTTAACGGGTGTTCAAGAAATTACTTGAAGAATTTTCATTCAGGATTTAAATTACTATATTCATCCAGACATTTTCAACAGAGATTTATTCATGAATTCCTCTCAAGATACTGGCAAGAAATTTCTCAAGGGAGTATTCAGATCTCCCCGGAATTTATCACAGGGATTTTTTTAAATATATTTTTGTCGTAATCGAGGTGAGAGAACGGGGGCAATTTCCATAACATTTATGAGTCAGAGAAAAACGATTTCGAATATTTTTCATTCAACATTTTTCAATGCATTTGACCTACGCTATTTCTCAGTACTGGGAAAAATATTTCAAGTTAAATTACTAGGATTATCCAAGCGTCCACGGTCAGTCAAATTACTAGAGGTTATTCAACGTGTGCAACATACAGTGCCTTCCCGATTTTGGCAACACCCGCAGTTTGATCTACACCTCGATTTTAGCAAACATCCGTTTTTGGCAACAATTGCGGGAATATTCCTGTTTTTTTTGCATATATCTGACTTCAATGTTAACAATTGAAACCAAAATCCCAAGTTCAAAATTTCACTTGCCCTTGAAATTATTTTTAAAACCTCGATTCAAACCCATTACACGGGTAGATCACCTTTTTGTGGTGCGTTATGAGGTAAGATCTACCTATTTGAATTCTAGTATCACCTTGTTTATCGGGCTAGGGTAATATGTTTTAGTAATTCAAGATTCGCTGTACAAAGCCCTTGTTACTGGCAACAGTTTTTGAAATTGAATCTATTTACCTAGCAGATGGTTAAAGACGTGGAGTTTGCAGTCCCGAGACTACACTTGAAGCTAGGACAACAATCATGAGTATTGCCTCAACAAGGAATGTTAGTACTCTCGTGAATTCTGACAACTAAATAAATTTACTAGCTTGATTCGATTTTGCTGCTAGGACAAAGTCCTTTTTTCTAGTATTTTTCTGGGACTAAACTAAGAGCGAAACAAGGATGGGGGTAGAGTTTTATTGTATGGTCAAATATCAGTAGTACCGATTTGGAATGTTCAAAAATCAATCGATTATGTTGATATTGATATTGATGTTTGATGTTTGATGGGGCCTTCCTTAGCCGTGTGGTTAGAGTCCGCGGCTACAAAGCAAAGCCATGCTGAAGGTGTCTGGGTTCGATTCCCGGTCGGTCCAGGATCTTTTCGTAATGGGAATTTCCTTGACTTCCCTGGGCATAGATTATCTTCGTACCTGCCATACGATATACGAATGCGAAAATGGCAAATTAGGCAAAGAATGCTCTCAGTTAATAACTGTGGAAGTGCTCATAAGAACACTAAGCTGAGAGCAGGCTCTGTCCTGTGAGGACGTAAATGCCAAGAAGAAGAATGTTTGATAAGGGGCGTGCCTTCGCTGAGATGTAAATCTCTATGTATGGTGTAAATAGCGGGGCCTTTCCATCATATTCGATTTTATCAATCTCTGAGGAATCAAAAGAAGAACTGTACAGAAATCGATACTTCATTACCTATCAATAAAAATGGAGTAATGCAATAAGAATACGGGTAACGCCACAATAAATCTAAATTAAGGTCGCAGTGGGTCATCCGAACAGAAGAAAAAATACTAATTCCAAGGAAATCATTTTCGAATCATTTCTCGGCTTATTTAACTACGGGATAAACTGTCATATTGAAATACTTATAAATTATTTTTAATTTAAAAATCGCGGAATAAAATTGTGTTATACTTAGAAAAATGTGCTGTTTCAATAAAGCTACAAATAATTGTGAATTTTTCAATTTCTAAGAAATCCAATTTTTTCGATTTCGGCAACAATTTTCAAAATATTTTTAATTGATCATTAGGAACTGGGGATTTTTTTTATTATCGTACAAATTGGGCCGAAGGGTCTCAGATTTTCATGAAACTTTTTCCACAGGCAGGGCTCATGGATATATGAATAAAAAAAATTGAGAAAAATTCAGGGTCGCCTATTTTTCCGGAAAACTCAGGTGGAAATTTTTTGTTTTCCCTTGACACTACTTACTTTGAAAAATCATAACTCAAGAACGAAGCATCGTAGAAACAAATGAAAATTTAAGCAAATTTTCTCGAAAATCCAAAAAAAATATGAACTGGAAAAGTTTACACAAAATTTTCCACCGTTGAGAAAATTCGTAAGAAAAGCCGAAAAAACTATGTCGTGGAAAATTTTCTAAAAAATATTTTCGAGAAGGTAATTTTATAAGCTTTAATCACTGAAATTTTTGGAATGCACTTTTTTTCGTTTTTGAGTTATGGCCAATTTTGTGAAAAATGTCCAGATGTGCCATATAAGACTTTTCTTTGAAAAATCATAACTCAAGAACGAAACATTGTAGAAACAAAGTATTTATATGAAAATTTAAGCAAATTTTCTCAGAAATCAAAAAAAAAATGAACTGGAAAAAGTTTTCCACAAAATTTTCCACCGTTAGGGAAATTTATAAAGAAAAGCTGGAAAATCTATGCCCGAACTCGCGGAAAATTTTAATTTAAATATTTTTGAGAAGGAAACTATAAACTTCAATTCTAGTAACTTTTAGGATGTACTTTTTTTTGTTCCTGAGTTATGGTCAATTTTGTGAAAATGACCATATTAGCCTTTTCTTTGAAAACCCATATTTCAATCGAAGCATCAGAACAACAAGGTTTTTTTTATCAAGCAATTGCAAATTTTCTAAAAGATCTGAAAGAAACGATATGGGATTTGTTCGTCGATAGCTCAGAAAAAACACAATTCGGCAGAAATTGGATGGTTCTGGACGGGAGAATCAAACACGCGCGTCTTCGGTTCACAAAGTTTCGGTTTATTCTGATTTTTCTCCTCTACAGTGTTGCCTGATGGGCCAATGATATTGAGATAGTGAAACGGTTACAAATTATTTGCGCAGTGCGCCCAAACACTCTCCCCCCGTTGAGGCTTCAGGCTCAACAGAAGGTAACAAAGCAACCTTGGTGATTGCTCGCTTGAAACTGTTGCTCGACGTCTTTACTGTCACCACTCTGACAGCACCGTCATCGCCGGGGTGTGTAGCGATTATTCGACCTCGTCGCCACTGCTGTGGGGGCAGATTCTCGTCGATCAGCAGGACCAACGAACCTACCTTGAACTCCTTCACTCCATCGTGCCACTTCTGACGACTCTGTAGATGGTGGAGATATTCCCGGGACCATCTACTCCACAAGTGCTGTTGCATGGCTTGCACATGCTGCCATCTGCTGAGACGTCCTACCTTCTCATCTTCATACGATGGCTCCGGAAGAGCAACAGCGGACCGGTTAATCAAAAAATGCGATGGTGTAAGCACAGCCATATCGTTGGGGTCTTCGGACATCGGACACAAAGGCCGTGAGTTAAGGATGGCCTCCGTCTGCGCCAGGAATGTGGTCATCTCCTCGTAAGTGAGTTTGGTTTCGCCTACGACTCGCTTCATATGGTGTTTCATGGACTTCACTCCTGCTTCCCAAATGCCCCCGAAGTGAGGGCTCCTCGGGGGAATGAAATGCCATCTGATTCCCTTGAGACTGCAGAATTCATCCAGCTTGCGTTGGTGTTGTTGATCGTTGAATAAATCTCTCAATGCAGCGAGCTCATGATTGGCACCCACGAAGCAAGTGCCATTATCAGAATGGATGTCAGTTGGCAGTCCACGACGGCTCGAAAATCGTTGCAAAGCGGCGATAAAGTTGTCCGTCGAAAGGTTGGACACCAATTCGAAATGGATTGCCTTTACCGCCATACACACAAAAACGACCACGTACGCTTTTGCTAATCTTGAACCTCTTCCTCCTGTTTTCAGCATAAACGGTCCAGCATAATCGATACCCACCTTCGAGAATGGCGGTGAGGGATTGACTCGCGATTCCGGTAGGTTCCCCATGAAATGACTACCAGGCCTTGAATTTTGCTTCGCACAGACTTGACACTTCGAAGTAACTCGTTTGATCACCGCTTTTGCTCGTAACGGCCAATATCGCTCACGGACGATGGCCAGCAGTCCGTTTTGGCCAACATGAAAATGCTCTTCGTGCAGCTTTCGTATCAGGATCGTCGTAATGTGATGTCGTTCAGGCAGTAACACCTGATGCTTACCTTCGTAGGGAATAACGGAATATTTCAAACGGCCTCCAACTCGTATCAGGCCGTCATCACCCACGAATGGAGCCAGATTGGATAGAGGGTGTCGCTTGGTAGGCCCTTCCTTGAGCAGCTTCAAAAGGTCGCCAAATACCTCCCGCTGGAGTACCAATAGCATGTTCTTCTCCGAACGAACCATTTCGTCGGCGGTAATATTCGATGTTGAAGAAACTTTATGCACCACCAGGTTGATAAAACGCTCGATGTACACCCACGCTCTCAGCATCCTTCGGTAGTTGCTGCACCTAGTCAGATTGATCGGTGGTTCTGATTTCACAACGGCCAGTACTTTGTTTGTCTTGACCTCTGGAAGCTCTGACTCATCGAACGGTTCCGACGAATCTTCTGGAAGCTGTGATTCCATAATTCAGGAGCACCACTCCACCACAGTTCGTTGTGCAGGAGATCCTCCGGAAGCGCGCCCCTTGATATAACATCAGCAGGGTTGTGGCCGGTTGGAATATACCGCCACGTGTATCCTCGAGTAAGCTCTACCGTTGTAGCAACGCGGTTCGACACAAACTGCTTCAGTGTCAACGGAGATTTTTTGAGCCAGCATAAAACAATTTTTGAATCACAGTGGAGGATCACATCATCGAATGGAACTTGCATCGATGATACTACTTTCTGGGTGAGCTCTGCCAACAATTTTGCGCCGCACATTTCGAGTTTGGGAATCGTCTGCATTTTGAAAGGCGCCACGCGGCAACCAAATTCACACTAATAGTGCCGTCCCTGTCGACACTTCGGATGTACAGCACGCCACCGTAGGCACGCATCGATGCGTCCGAAAAACCATGGAGTTGAATGGACACTGCATCTTTGGAGATTAAACATCGCTGCTTTTTCATTTCGTTGATTGCTGGCATCTGTTCACGGATGAGCCTCCACCTGTACGAAAGCTCGTCTGGTAATAGTTCGTCCCACGGTAAACCTTGACGCCAAATGTCCTGCATAACCAGTTTGCATGTTGTGACGATGGGCCCAAGAAATCCAGCAGGATCGAAGAGCTTGGAAATCTCCGATAACACAATTCGCTTGGTCCAGTTCATGACAACCGGCCGGGGACACGGAAGGCGAAATAATCCTCCATCGGGTTCCATATTAGTCCAAGTGTCTTGATGGAGTTATTTATATCAGCATCCTCGAAGTGAACTTGTTTCTCGTGCAGCTCGACTGGAATCGCTTGCAGTACTTCGGCGCTATTGGAACAAAACTTGTGTACGCCGAATCCTCCTCGATGTAGCAACTGCGTTAGCTCCGTGTAGATTTGAATAACTTCAGCCGTCGATGAACCACCAGTTAAAAAGTCGTCAATGTAACTATCCTCGATGATCACCTTCGACGCCAGTGGGAAATCCTTGCCTTCATCCGATGCCAATTGTACCAGTGCCCTTGTTGCGTGGTGTGGTGAGCTGGCAACACCGTACGTTACCGTTTGTAACTCATACACTTTTAGCTTGCTGTCGTCATCCAGCCATAGGATCCGTTGATACTTGCAGTCCTCCGTGTGCAGTCTGACCTGCCGGTACATTTTTGGGATATCTGCTGTGAGCACCACTTGGTGTGTACAGAATTTCAATATGATTGAGAGTAGGTCGTTTTGCACAGTGGGCCCAACAGATAGCGTGTCATTCAACGATAAACCTGACGTGGTCTTCGCTGATGCATCAAATACTACTCTTGTTTTAGTAGTCGAGCTGGACATCTTATAGACTGCATGGTGCGGAATATAGTAGCCACCGTCGTTGATGGGCTCGACTTCCTTCATGTGTCCTAATGTGAGGTATTCCACCAAAAATGAGGAATATTCGTCGTGCTTCGATGGATTTTTGGACAGCGCCATCATGAGTTTGTCCAAACGCTTCCGGGCATTGTTGTAAGAGTCGCCTAGTTGACCCTGTTGGTTGTTGAACGGAAGTCGGACGACATACCGCCCTTCGTCATCACGAGTATGGGTTTTAGTGAAGTGTTCTTCAACGGCAGCCTCAGCTGCTGTCAGCTCGGACTCCGGAAGGACGGATTCTATTTCCCAAAACTTCGACATCGTTTTGTTCAGCTCTTCTTCATAACGGTTTAGTTGGCACACACGCGGGCATGGTTTGGCTTTCCTGGTCGGCACCGATCCGCCAACGACCCATCCCAATTCCGTCTCAGCTAGCGTAAGCGAGTTGTTGCCGATCTTATGGCGACCTTCTTTAATCAGATCGAAGAAAATTTCGTTCCCGATAATAAGGTCAATCTCTCCAGGGTGTGGAACTGAGGGTCAGCTAGCTTCAGCCCTGGTGGTAAGGGCCAGGATCGGGTGTCAACTTCAATCACGGGCAAGCTCGACGTGATTCGTTTTACGACCAGGAAATCTAGGATGGATGAGGCAAAAGAATTAATGCAGGAAATGAACTTCGTGGACAACTGATACTCAACTTGGGTTTGTATGTCGTTTAGACCACAAACTGGTAGATTCACGTGATCCATTTTTCAGCTTCAATTTGCGTGCTAGCTTCTCGGTGATTAGGTTGCTATCAGATCCTGAGTCTAGCAAGGCACGACATCTGATGATGGTATCGCCGTGTCCAACTAGCATCACTACCGCCGTTGAGAGTAGTACTTGGCGCTTGCTCCTATCGACGTTAGCACAAAGGGACACCGCAACATTTTGCTGCTCAGTAACGGTTGCTTGATTGCTGGTTGGTGCCGAAGGAATCGTTGACTGGGCTTGTTTCACTTCATCACTTTGTTCTGGAACTGAGGTAGCACGGGTATCGCTGGAATGCAGAAAACTGTGGTGTTTGCGACCACAACCCTGCACCTTGCATCGGGATTCCGATTGGCATTCACTCACTCGATGTTTCGCTTTCAGACAATTGAAGCATAAATTCCCTTTAGTAACAACGGACTTGCGCTCCGACAAGGTCATGTTTTTAAAGGTTGAGCACCGGAAGATTGGGTGCTCCTCTTTGCAGCAGGTGCAAACTTCCGTTGTGGTTTGAACGAACGACTTGAGTGGGGTTTGCGGCTTCTGTCCAATTGCTTGACGTTGCTTACTTGGGGGAGCTGACGGTTGCTGCGTTGGATGCTGCTGGAACCGGCTTGTGCGCTGCAGAACACGACCACGCTTCCGTAGGAATTCCATAAATTCAACAAAATCGGGCAACTCTCCGACTCCAATTTTCAGCTCCCATTGTTCCTGCGTTTCTTTGTCGAGCTTCTTGTACACGATATTCACCAACACCAGCTCGGCCAGACCTTCAACTGGATAGCCGTGTCCAGCCAATGCATCGATGTGTTTTGCACAAATTTCGACCAGCTTGGTGATGGATTTGCCGCGATTCTCTTTTGCAACTTTTGGGCAATCCAGGATGGCATCGATGTGGGTGTCCAAAATTAATCGCTTGTCCTCGTATGCGTCTTCCAAGATCCTCCAGGCAGCATCGTAGTCATTGTTATTTACAATGTCCTGGTCAATCTTATCCTTCGCTTCGCCGGTGAGGGCGTTTCGTAGGTGTAATATTTTCATGGCAGGGGTCTCCTGTGTATACCGCGACATGATGCTTTGGAACAGATTCTTAAAACTGTACCAAGTTCTGCGGATCACCATTGAACGTTGGAAACGGAGCCTGCAGATGGGGAACTGATGCTGCGGCTTGGACGTAAACGGGGTTTGGGGCCGCAGCGACCGCTGATGCGTTCGGCAGTTCCGCCAGCTTGTTCGTCAACTCCGTCTGAGCGATCCTCCTTGAAGCTTGACATAAACCTCGTTGTGGAGCTGCTCGAAGTTGGATGTACTCTTGTCGATGCTCTGCTCTTTGCTCTTTTGGCAGCAGAAGAGAAATGTCGCAATACGCTTTTTCAAACTCGTCAGCATTTCGGCGTAGATTCTCCTCAAACAGCTTCAACAAATGAATACTGACCGATTGAGCGTCCAATGAATCATTCATCCGCATGAGTTTATCGACGAGCATGTCTCGCCGATCGACCAGCACTTCCAAATTTCTCTCCATGATGCGACTCCTTTCTTGGGCTTGTTTTTCTGCTTTCTGTTCCGCTATAGTTTTCACTACACTGCTTGAAGGTCCCGATAAGCGTCCAGAATGTTTCTTCTCGGGATGAATTTTGAGAACGGTCCACGGGGCGTCTCAGAATCACTCATTCGTAATTATTTCTTTGCCTCTTCTATGGCCACTTTTGTTTTGTTTGTTTTCAAACCACTTTCACACATGACAGGCCAAACTGTCAAAATGGCTTCGGTTCAACCGGTTGAACCGATTCGTTCGGATAACTTCCACGATTGCTTCAGTGCCACGGGCACACACACACACTTTTTCACTGACGCGTGTTGTCACGGACACACACGCAGGCAGCTGGCAACATTTTTCGTTCGCCAAGATGGCCTCCACTTTTTTCAGTGCTACGAGCACACGCACACAACTCCGTTTTGCCAAAATGGCGAGCTTCTTCCGTGCCACGGGCACACACTTGGTTGGGCGCAACGCCGACCGATTTTTCTTCGCCAGTTGGGACAAACTGTTCACCAATTTCACCAAGATGGCGGCTGTCCGGAACAGCTGGTGGCTAAGCTCCACCAAAGTTCACTTCACACTTATCCGAAATTAGCACCGGGCTAATGGCGTTCCGACGGAAAACCGGGAACCACTCCAAATTCTCCGAAAATCCGGGAGAACGGACCAAAAAATGTTCGTCGATAGCTCAGAAAAAACACAATTCGGCAGAAATTGGATGGTTCTGGACGGGAGAATCAAACACGCGCGTCTTCGGTTCACAAAGTTTCGGTTTATTCTGATTTTTCTCCTCTACAGTGTTGCCTGATGGGCCAATGATATTGAGATAGTGAAACGGTTACAAATTATTTGCGCAGTGCGCCCAAACAGGATTGGTTATAATGAAGTATAAGTCGGATTGGATTATATTTTTCATGAAACACTACACCGCTTAAGCAAAGCTGAAAAAACTGTTTCTTTTCCATTCCAAGGGATTCTTTCTTTTCTATGGAAACAAATAAGATTCTTTTTTATATTTTTCTTTAATTTTATTTATTCAATTATTCAGTACATAACTTACATTTTATCTTTAAAAACTATCTATTTTTTCAACCGGGAACGATTGCCCTTTGGTTGCTACCACCAGAAGATTTTTCGTTTCTCTGTAGTATTAAGAACAAGCATGCTGTATTTTTTCTTGGTTTTCATGTGATCTGAGAATTCACTCGCAAAAATGCTTCGTTTCGTCTTTTGGAATAAATGAATGATATTTTTTTTGTTCCAGGAATTGGAACAAGGTTTAGAAAATCTCTCCTGTAGTAAATTTATTTTGTTTATCTACTTTGAATTGATGCACAAGAAACTTCTCTGTGAGATTTTTCAAGTTTTCTATTAAAATCAATTTACATTATTCGTCTTTGTTGATAATTTCACAACGAGGAGAAATAATCCAAAAACAATACTTAACTTCTTCAACGTTGTTTTCATCTAAGCGATTGGCAACAAAATCTAACAACTACCGAAAAGCTAAACATTACATATAATTTGCAATTGGATTAGATGGACAAATTGATGTGAAGATTTGCGAAAAAGTTACACGTCTTCTCAGTGAGAATCGAACTCACGACTCCCCGATCTCTAGTTGGGGCGCGTTAACCACTACGCCATGAGAGGACTCATGAACGCAGAAGTTAACCTGAATTCGATTTCAGCTCAATAATCACGTGGTCCTCTTTCGCAAAGTGCACCTCTTTCGGAAGAATTAGATGCCCATCCAAACACAACGCTTTCTATATATATCCAATGCCTAGCCCGAGAGCGCATTGTTTTTTTAGATATAGGAATAGCACACTACACTAGCCAGCAACTGCGCTGGCTGAGGTTTCTATTGTGTGGGCTTCCAATGGGTCGCGACGTTCTCAAACGACCGGTTACGGAACATGAGTCCGTTGCTCGATAAATACTTGTTTTAATTATGAATCGTGGTTTACGGCCAACCAGCCGAGTGGAAGTTTAACAACTACCGAAAAGCTAAACATTACATATAATTTGCAATTGGATTAGATGGACAAATTGATGTGAAGATTTGCGAAAAAGTTACACGTCTTCTCAGTGAGAATCGAACTCACGACTCCCCGATCTCTAGTTGGGGCGCGTTAACCACTACGCCATGAGAGGACTCATGAACGCAGAAGTTAACCTGAATTCGATTTCAGCTCAATAATCACGTGGTCCTCTTTCGCAAAGTGCACCTCTTTCGGAAGAATTAGATGCCCATCCAAACACAACGCTTTCTATATATATCCAATGCCTAGCCCGAGAGCGCATTGTTTTTTAGATATAGGAATAGCACACTACACTAGCCAGCAACTGCGCTGGCTGAGGTTTCTATTGTGTGGGCTTCCAATGGGTCGCGACGTTCTCAAACGACCGGTTACGGAACATGAGTCCGTTGCTCGATAAATACTTGTTTTAATTATGAATCGTGGTTTACGGCCAACCAGCCGAGTGGAAGTTTAACAACTACCGAAAAGCTAAACATTACATATAATTTGCAATTGGATTAGATGGACAAATTGATGTGAAGATTTGCGAAAAAGTTACACGTCTTCTCAGTGAGAATCGAACTCACGACTCCCCGATCTCTAGTTGGGGCGCGTTAACCACTACGCCATGAGAGGACTCATGAACGCAGAAGTTAACCTGAATTCGATTTCAGCTCAATAATCACGTGGTCCTCTTTCGCAAAGTGCACCTCTTTCGGAAGAATTAGATGCCCATCCAAACACAACGCTTTCTATATATATCCAATGCCTAGCCCGAGAGCGCATTGTTTTTTAGATATAGGAATAGCACACTACACTAGCCAGCAACTGCGCTGGCTGAGGTTTCTATTGTGTGGGCTTCCAATGGGTCGCGACGTTCTCAAACGACCGGTTACGGAACATGAGTCCGTTGCTCGATAAATACTTGTTTTAATTATGAATCGTGGTTTACGGCCAACCAGCCGAGTGGAAGTTTAACAACTACCGAAAAGCTAAACATTACATATAATTTGCAATTGGATTAGATGGACAAATTGATGTGAAGATTTGCGAAAAAGTTACACGTCTTCTCAGTGAGAATCGAACTCACGACTCCCCGATCTCTAGTTGGGGCGCGTTAACCACTACGCCATGAGAGGACTCATGAACGCAGAAGTTAACCTGAATTCGATTTCAGCTCAATAATCACGTGGTCCTCTTTCGCAAAGTGCACCTCTTTCGGAAGAATTAGATGCCCATCCAAACACAACGCTTTCTATATATATCCAATGCCTAGCCCGAGAGCGCATTGTTTTTTAGATATAGGAATAGCACACTACACTAGCCAGCAACTGCGCTGGCTGAGGTTTCTATTGTGTGGGCTTCCAATGGGTCGCGACGTTCTCAAACGACCGGTTACGGAACATGAGTCCGTTGCTCGATAAATACTTGTTTTAATTATGAATCGTGGTTTACGGCCAACCAGCCGAGTGGAAGTTTAACAACTACCGAAAAGCTAAACATTACATATAATTTGCAATTGGATTAGATGGACAAATTGATGTGAAGATTTGCGAAAAAGTTACACGTCTTCTCAGTGAGAATCGAACTCACGACTCCCCGATCTCTAGTTGGGGCGCGTTAACCACTACGCCATGAGAGGACTCATGAACGCAGAAGTTAACCTGAATTCGATTTCAGCTCAATAATCACGTGGTCCTCTTTCGCAAAGTGCACCTCTTTCGGAAGAATTAGATGCCCATCCAAACACAACGCTTTCTATATATATCCAATGCCTAGCCCGAGAGCGCATTGTTTTTTAGATATAGGAATAGCACACTACACTAGCCAGCAACTGCGCTGGCTGAGGTTTCTATTGTGTGGGCTTCCAATGGGTCGCGACGTTCTCAAACGACCGGTTACGGAACATGAGTCCGTTGCTCGATAAATACTTGTTTTAATTATGAATCGTGGTTTACGGCCAACCAGCCGAGTGGAAGTTTAACAACTACCGAAAAGCTAAACATTACATATAATTTGCAATTGGATTAGATGGACAAATTGATGTGAAGATTTGCGAAAAAGTTACACGTCTTCTCAGTGAGAATCGAACTCACGACTCCCCGATCTCTAGTTGGGGCGCGTTAACCACTACGCCATGAGAGGACTCATGAACGCAGAAGTTAACCTGAATTCGATTTCAGCTCAATAATCACGTGGTCCTCTTTCGCAAAGTGCACCTCTTTCGGAAGAATTAGATGCCCATCCAAACACAACGCTTTCTATATATATCCAATGCCTAGCCCGAGAGCGCATTGTTTTTTAGATATAGGAATAGCACACTACACTAGCCAGCAACTGCGCTGGCTGAGGTTTCTATTGTGTGGGCTTCCAATGGGTCGCGACGTTCTCAAACGACCGGTTACGGAACATGAGTCCGTTGCTCGATAAATACTTGTTTTAATTATGAATCGTGGTTTACGGCCAACCAGCCGAGTGGAAGTTTAACAACTACCGAAAAGCTAAACATTACATATAATTTGCAATTGGATTAGATGGACAAATTGATGTGAAGATTTGCGAAAAAGTTACACGTCTTCTCAGTGAGAATCGAACTCACGACTCCCCGATCTCTAGTTGGGGCGCGTTAACCACTACGCCATGAGAGGACTCATGAACGCAGAAGTTAACCTGAATCGATTTCAGCTCAATAATCACGTGGTCCTCTTTCGCAAAGTGCACCTCTTTCGGAAGAATTAGATGCCCATCCAAACACAACGCTTTCTATATATATCCAATGCCTAGCCCGAGAGCGCATTGTTTTTTTAGATATAGGAATAGCACACTACACTAGCCAGCAACTGCGGCTGGCTGAGGTTTCTATTGTGTGGGCTTCCAATGGGTCGCGACGTTCTCAAACGACCGGTTACGGAACATGAGTCCCGTTGCTGAAATACTACTTGTTTTAATTAATGGAATGTGGTTTACGGCCAACCAGCCGAGTGGAAGTTTAACAACTACCGAAAAGCTAAACATACCATATAATTTGCAATTGGATTAGATGGACAATTGATGTGAAGATTTGCGAAAAAGTTACACGTCTTCTCAGTGAGAATCGAACTCACGACTCCCCGATCTCTAGTTGGGGCGCGTTAACCACTACGCCATGAGAGGACTCATGAACGCAGAAGTTAACCTGAATTCGATTTCAGCTCAATAATCCACGTGGTCCTCTTTCGCAAAGTGCACCTCTTTCGGAAGAATTAGATGCCCATCCAAACACAACGCTCTATAATATACCATGCTTAGCGCCGAGAGCGCATGTTTTTTAGATTATGGAATAGACACTACACTAGCACAACTGCGCTGGCTGAGGTCATCTATTGTGTGGGGCTTCCAATGGGTCGGCGACGG